>NW_027169690.1:97500-100000 GCF_036898095.1 Palaemon carinicauda | reverse complement strand
GTCAGTTACTTACGTTTACGATCTTTTTTTTCTCCAAAGAATCTACTTGGTTTCTTGAAGTACTCTCCTTGATCTTTACAGCCCTTCGCTTCCTCCTAATGGCTCTTTGCAAATTTATCATGTTAAATTTAAGATATACTTTTCTTTCCTCTGCTCGACCTCTTTCCGTTCCTCTTAAGCTACATTTGCAATTTGTACTTCATCCCCCAAGTCCTCTTGACTTGGGGGGGAAATAATATTTATCAAAGGGAATTATTCTGTCTTCAAAGATGAGATTTTCTGTTTACCTTTTTCCTCAATCTTAGGTTTTGTGGATGCTCTTTAGGTTGTTTTTTTATCAACTTAATTTACTTTTCCTTTTACTTTCTTCGTTCAGTAGTTTATTTGTGTTCTTTTCTTTCTGTTAAAATACATTTTTCTCATGTGACTCATATTCCCTTTAATGTTATCCAGTGAAATGACATTTGATATTTCTTCATTTCTAATTGCCATGTAGATAGGCATAGTAGTGTTGAAATTCTCTTGCTTGAGGGTACACTCAGGTACGCTATTCTAACTGTTTCCTTGTTTCCTTTCCTCATTGGGCTATTTTTTCCCTGATGAAGCTCGAGCTGATAGCATCCGGTTTTACCATCTTGAGTTGTAGCTATTCTAGTAATAATAATAATAATAATAATAATAATAATAATAATGATGATGATTAAGATTTTATAAATGATAAACATTAATGGAGCAAGATAATCTCTATTTGTTTTCTTTCCTCACTGGGCAATTTTTTCTTGTTGGAGCCCTTGGGTTTGTAGCATCCGGCTTTTCCTTCTTGGGTTGTAGCTTATCTAGTAATAATAATAATAATAATAATAATAATAATAATGAGCCAATTATACTGTAATTGATATTTAACCTCCGATAGAGAGGAAAACAATGGAGGTTGTGGTGGCCGATGTGGTAACGTCCCTGACTGGTGAACGCCAGACTGGGGTTCAAGTCCCGCTCAAACTCGTTAGTTCTTTTGGTCACTAGAACCTAACCATCCTTGTGCGCTAAGGATGGGGGGTTTGGGGGAGCCTATAGATCTTTCTGCTGAGTCATCAGCAACAATTTTCTGGCCCTCCTTGGTCGAAGCTTGGGAAGAGAGGGGGCTTAGGCCCTGATCATATGTATATATGGTCAGTCTCTAAGGCACTGTCCAGCTCGATAGGGCTATGTCACTGTCCTTTGCCTCTGCCATTCATGAGCGGCCTTTAAACCCTTTAAGGGGATAATATAGCCAATAGGAAAACCTTTCCAATCGATACAGCAATAAATCGTCCCTCTCTATCGTTTAACTTGTCGTCCCAAAAAAGGCCATCTCCCCCTAAAGCAATAGCTCTTGCTGCAAACATTGGACCCTTTTCAAAAAAAAAAAAAAAAAAAAAAAAAAAAAAAAAGAGAGAGAGAGAGAGAGAGAGAGAGAGAGAGAGAGAGAGAGAGAGAGAGAGAGAGAGAGAGAGAGAGAGAGAGAGAGAGAGAGAGAGATTGTTTGTCTCAAAATGTGTATTTTCATTTGGGTGACACTCAAATGGAGATTATTTGTTTGGCTTCATTCCTTTTCGAAGACTAAAAAAAGAAATGGAGCTTATCTCAAAAAAGTATATTTCTCTTTGGGTGAGACTCAAATAGAGATTATTTGTTTTGCTTCATTCCTTTTCGAAGAATAAAAAAAGGAAATGAAGCTCGTCTCAAAAAAAGTATATTTCTCTTTGGGTGACACTCAAATAGATGATATTCTTAATCAGTGGCTTAGTTCCCTTTTCGAAAGATAAAAAAAATAAATGAAGCTCGTGTCTCCAAAAGATTTGATTTTTCTTTGGGAGACACTCAAATAGATTTATCTTTTTATGTCTATCAAATCTACATAGTAATAATAATAATAATGATAATAATAATAATAATAATAATAATAATAATAATAATAATAATAATAATAATAATAATAATATTAGCGGACTTGTAGCATTCTCCTCCTCCATTTAGACAAAAAATATTCGCCAACCCTTCCAGTCTGTATTTCCTCACACGGGAATAAATAGATATGAGATGAGCTACTTAATAATAATAATAATAATAATAATAATAATAATAATAATAATAGCGGACTTGTAGCATTTTCCATCTCCATTTAGACAAAAATATTCGCCAACCCTTCCAGTCTGTATTTCCTCACACGGGAATAAATAGAAATGAGATGAGCTACTTAATAATAATAATAATAATAATAATAATAATAATAATAATAATAATAATAATAATAATAATAATAATAATAATAATAATAATAATAATAGCGGACTTGTAGCATTCTCCTTCTCCATTTAGACAAAAATATTCGCCAACCCTTTCAGTCTGTATTTCCTCACACGGGAATAAATAGAAATGAGATGAGCTGCTTAAGAAACTTTAATAATAATAATAATAATAATAATAATAATAATAATAATAATAATAATAATAATAATAA
>NW_027169690.1:82500-85000 GCF_036898095.1 Palaemon carinicauda | reverse complement strand
TATATATTTATGTATGAATATATATAAATATATATACATATATATATATATATATATATATATATATATGTATATATGCATATGTATATATACATATATACATATTTTATATATATATGTATATATATATATATATATATATATATATATATCTATATATATATATATATATGCATGTCTTACTTATAACTGTAATAGAACAATTTAATATGGTTCATCAAAAAGGCCCATAAAAGAAACAAAGGTAATATAAATACATCACTATCTACAGCTTGAAGAAGGCCAATATGTATTAGTCGAAATATAGAGATTTATTTATATTCCCTTTTTTTCTTTAATGGGCCTTTTTGAAGAAACATTATATATATATGTATATATATATGTATAGATATATATATATATATATATATGTAAGTATATATATATATATATATATATATATATATATAGATATATATATGTATATATATAAGTATATATATAAATATAAATATATATAAACATATATATATATATATATATATATATATATATGTAAGTATATGTATAAATATATATATATATATATATATATATATATATATATATACACATACACAGTATTCTAGAATTTATATTCCAGCTATGACCAAATAGCGGAATGATCTTCCTAATCGGGTAGTTGAATCGGTAGAAATTCATAAGTTCAAACTTGCAGCAAATGTTTTGATGTTGAACAGGCTAATATAAGTCTCTTTTAATAGTTTATATATAAAAGATTGATTTTAATGTTGTTGCCCTTCTTAAAATATCTTATTTTAATTGTTCATTACTTCTCTTGGTTATTTATTTCCTTATTTTCCTTTCCTCCCTGGGCTATTTTCCCTGTCGGAGCCCTTGAGGTTATAGTACCTTGCTTTTCCAACTAGAGTTGTAGCTTAGCAAGTTATAATAATAATAATAGTAATAATAATAATAACAATGATAATGATAATAATATTAATAATAATAATAATGACAATAATAATAATAATAATAATAATAATAATAATAATAATAATAATAGGAACATTATGAATTCAAAATGATTTCTAAGTTATCATTCTTCTAAACTAGCTTAAATGTTTTTCATTCATATAAAATTAACACAATATATGTTAAAAAAACATCGTTGTAGAAAAAAGGATAAACTACCCAAAACTCGGCAAAGAAATCATCCAGGAAAGACAAATGTTCTGATCCAAAACTTTCTCGACCTGACTTATTTAAACGAAGCATCAAAGAATAAGTTTAGAGAAGAAAGTTATAAAGTACATACTTAAAAAATACTCAAGATTATAGCCTGCAACTATGCTGAAGACGCAAGTTCAAAATACCCATTTATCTTATTTGAAAGCTCTCTTGGATGCAATGAAAATAATTACTATTTTAGATGCTACAAATCATGGTGAAGGAAATTCTATTTATAACTGTATCATCAAATGTTGAGAAAAGGGAGAGAAAAAATACGGTTTCTGCTTTCTTCTTATGAATACATCTGGAATTCAAAAATAGATGAGAACTTAAAATTCTTCAGCGTTTTTACAATAGAAAATGAACAAATTGTAGTGGCCTATCGGAAACGTCCCTCTCTGGTGATCTGCCAGACTGGGATTCGAGTCAAGCTTAGGTTCGATAGTCTTTAGTGTCTGCAACCTCACTAACCTTGTGAGGGAGTATATATTCTCTGGTCCTCCATGTTCCTAGCTTGGATGGAGAGAGGGCTTGGGCGATGATCGTATATGTGATCTGTCTATAACACATTGTTCTGCTAGCTAGGGCATTGTCCAGCTAGCTAAGGCATTGTCCGGCTAGCTAGGGCATTGTCCGGCTAGCTAGGGCATTGCCCAGCTAGATAGGCTATTGTCCTGCTAGCTAGGCCATTGCCCGGCTAGCTAGGGCATTGTCCAGCTAGTTAGGGCATTGTCCTGCTAGCTAGGGCATTGTCCAGCTAGATAGGGCATTGTCCTGGTAGCTAGAGGATTGTCCTGCTAGCTAGGGCATTTCCCTGCTAGCTAGGGCATTGTCCAGCTAGATAGGGCATTGTCCTGCTAGCTAGGGCATTGTCCTGCTAGATAGGGCATTATCCAGCTAGCTGAGACCTTGTCCAGCTAGCTAGGACATTGTCCAGCTAGCTAGGGTATTATCCAGCTAGCTAGGGCATTGTCCAGCTAGCTAGGGCATTGTCTAGCAAGCTAGGGTATTATCCAGTTAGCTAGGGCATTGTCTAGCTAGCTAGAGTATTATCCAGTCAGCTAGGGTATTTTCCAGGTAGCTAGGGCATTGTCCAGCTATCTAGGGTATTGTCCAGTTAGCTATGGCATTGTCCAGCTAGCTACGGCACTGTCTAGCTAGATAGGGCATTCTCCTGCTAGCTTGGGCATTGTCCAGCTAGCTAGGGCATTGTCCATCTAGCTAGGGCATTGTCCAGCTAGCTAGGACATTGTCCATCTAGCTAGGGCATTGTCCAGCTAGCTAGGGC
>NW_027169690.1:62500-75000 GCF_036898095.1 Palaemon carinicauda | reverse complement strand
CTAGGGTTGTAGCTTGGCTAATAATAATAATAATAATAATAATAATAATAATAATAATAATAATAATAATAATAATAATAATAATAATTTCCTTTCCCCACTGGGCTATTTTTCCCTGTTGGACCCCTTGGGCTTATAGCATCTTGCTCTTCCAACTAGTGTTGTAGCTTGGCTAGTAATAATAATATTAATAATAATCATAATCATAATAATCATAATAATAATAATAATAATAATAATAATAATAATAATATATAATAATAATAATAATTTCCTTTCCCCACTGGGCTATTTTTCCCTGTTGGACCCCTTGGGCTTATAGCATCTTGCTCTTCCAACTAGTGTTGTAGCTTGGCTAGTAATAATAATAATAATAATAATGATAATCATAATAATCATAATAATAATAATAATAATAATAATAATAATAATAATAATAATAATAATAACAATAATTTCCTGCCCTCGCTGGGCTATTTTTCCGTGTTGGAGCCCTCAGGCTTAGAGCATCTTGCTTTTCCAACTAGGGTTGTAGCTTGGCTAATAATAATAATAATAATAAAAATAATAATAATAATAATAATAATAATAATAATATTTAGATAAAATCTTACCATTTCCTAAATTGCACGATGCATGACACATTGTTTGCAAGAAGCCACACTGGAAACCTTAAAAATGAAACACTTCTTTCAAACACAAGACGATCCATTTATCAAACACGTCTTTTTCGGAAATAAGCCAACGTCAGATGGGTCGGGAGATAAGTTGAAGGAAGATGGATTATAACCATGGAACGACTTTTGCAAAATCCTTATATCTGGATAGGTATCATACATAAGCCATTTTATAGTTTATATATGAAATATGTGTTTTGATGCTGTTACTGTTTTTGGAATATTTTATTTTAGTTGTTCATTATTTCTCATATCGTTTACTTATTTCCTTATTTCCTTTCCTCACTGGGCTATTTTTCCATTTTGGAGCCCCTGGGCTTATAGCATCTTGCTTTTCTAACTAAGGTTGTAGCTTGGCTAATAATAATAATAATAATAATAATAATGATAATAATAATAATAATGATAATAATAATAATTTCCTTTCCCCGCTGGGCTAGTTTTTCCCTGTTGGAGCCCTGGGCTTATAGCATTATAGCATCTTGCTTTTCCAACTAGGGTTGTAGCTTAGCTAATAATAATAATAATAATAATAATAATAATAATAATAATAATAATAATAATAATAATAATACTTTGGTAGGGAAATAATCAGTTTATCAATAAACAACTAATCTAAAATATTTGCAAATCATTTAAAAACTAAGCTAAACATTAATCCTCAAATTCTATATTTACGTTTCAGCTAGTGTGAGCTGAATTTTTTTTTTTTTTTTATTTATTTTTTTTTTTTTAGTTGCTTTGGAGAAATAATTTGAATGTCAGGAAGTCTTAAACCGAAGTGAACTTAGCCTTTATACACCAACAGAAATAGTTTCCTTAACCAAACCGAGGTGAACTTAGCCTTTATACACCAACAGAAATAGTTTCCTTAACCAAACCGAAGTGAACTTAGCCTTTATACACCAACAGAAATAGTTTCCTTAACCAAACCGAGGTGAACTTAGCCTTCATACACCAACAGAAATAGTTTCCTTAACCAAACCGAGGTGAACTTAGCCTTCATACACCAACAGAAATAGTTTCCTTAACCAAACCGAGGTAAACTTAGCCTTCATACACCAACAGAAATAGTTTCCTTAACCAAACCGAAGTGAACTTAGCCTTTATACACCAACAGAAATAGTATCCTTAACCAAACCGAGGTGAACTTAGCCTTTATACACCAACAGAAATAGTTTCCTTAACCAAACCGAGGTGAACTTAGCCTTTATACACCAACAGAAATAGTTTCCTTAACCAAACCGAGGTGAACTTAGCCTTTATACACCAACAGAAATAGTTTCCTTAACCAAACCGAAGTGAACTTAGCCTTTATACACCAACAGAAATAGTTTCCTTAACCAAACCGAGGTGAACTTAGCCTTCATACACCAACAGAAATAGTTTCCTTAACCAAACCGAGGTAAACTTAGCCTTCATACACCAACAGAAATAGTTTCCTTAACCAAACCGAAGTGAACTTAGCCTTTATACACCAACAGAAATAGTATCCTTAACCAAACCGAGGTGAACTTAGCCTTTATACACCAACAGAAATAGTATCCTTAACCAAACCGAGGTGAACTTAGCCTTTATACACCAACAGAAATAGTTTCCTTAACCAAACCGAGGTGAACTTAGCCTTTATACACCAACAGAAATAGTTTCCTTAACCAAACCGAGGTGAACTTAGCCTTTATACACCAACAGAAATAGTTTCCTTAACCAAACCGAGGTGAACTTAGCCTTTATACACCAACAGAAATAGTTTCCTTAACCAAACCGAGGTAAACTTAGCCTTTATACACCAACAGAAATAGTTTCCTTAACCAAACCGAAGTGAACTTAGCCTTTATACACCAACAGAAATAGTTTCCTTAACCAAACCGAGGTGAACTTAGCCTTTATACACCAAGAGAAATAGTTTCCTTAACCAAACCGAGGTGAACTTAGCCTTTATACACCAAGAGAAATAGTTTCCTTAACCAAACCGAGGTGAACTTAGCCTTTATACACCAACAGAAATAGTTTCCTTAACCAAACCGAGGTAAACTTAGCCTTTATACACCAACAGAAATAGTTTCCTTAACCTAACCGAGGTGAACTTAGCCTTTATACACCAACAGAAATAGTTTCCTTAACCAAACCGAGGTGAACTCAGCCTTTATACACCAACATAAATAGTTTCCTTAACCTTTTTCCTACCAATGTTCCTTAAATGGGACATGATTTTCCAGGTCAACTGTAGTTCATATATATTAATTCTTATGAAATCTATGGTTTTCATAGCATACATTACTGTTAAATCTGCCAAATGAAAGATAATAAATGACATCGCTTGCGTGGTATATTTTTGGAGAGTATTTGAAATTCCTCAAAAATTTCCCCTAAAATTATATTTTGGGAAATACTTGCATTGTCAGAAAATGATGTGTGGTATTCACTTTTCCTTTTTCAGTTTCTCAGTTTAGATAATAAGCCATGTAAACACATTGCTAAATACTGTATACATTTATCCAGTTTTACACATATGAAAAATTAATTGATTAATTAGTTTTCCTTTCCAGGACTATTGGAAGGTTTTAGCAAATCATGGTCTAGAAACTCGAAGCTACTCAAACAAGTCAACGAGCTAATAGATTACGTTAATTCTACATGTAGTAACTAGATGGCTCCACTTTACTTCTTTGATGTACTTCCATCACTCTGTGATCCTTGTTTTAGACTGAAAAAAGCAGATATAAAAGGAGACATATGACTCTCCTACAGCAATAAAGTGACTCTTGCTTCTCTATAAACTTTGTGTAAACTTCTGATAGATATTGGTAAGTATATAATTTTTTAATTGTGTTCAGCTGAAATTATTCAACTTTATTTGCCATGCTGATCTGTATTATACGGTATTTTTTCATTTTTTTGTGACTGTATTCCCTTAATTGTTTAGCTTATATTGGTTATCGGAACATTTTGCTATGTCAAGCCTTTGCATTAACATTGTTTAATTTCATATACTTTAGGAACTTGGTGTTTTTTTTTTCCCCACAGCAATGGTGTGCTTGCATTTCGAGAAAGAAAATTTAAAGCTTCATATTAACTCTTCATTTACCTTCTTTCAGATCTTGGGTGACAGACCATATGGAAAACGAGTAACAAATTTTACCACGTCAAACTCTTTGGCTACAGCTAAACCTTCAAGTGTAATGAAGTTCACTCTTGCTTCCACCCGCTGCTGGTAATTCTTGACTAAGAAAAGTGATAGAGGATGTGGTCTATGATCCAGAGGACCTCTGTAACAGCTGGGAGCTAGTAGAAAGGATCCACCTTTTGATTGCAGTGGACTATCTTTCACAGATAAATGACTGTACTTCTCCAAGTTTAAAATTTGAGTTTGACAAGATTTTCTATAGTGACCATTTAAAGTTATTTAAAAGAGAAGGAACAGACTAGAGCAACTAGATTCACCAGTGTCCGTATATAGCAGCGAGGTGCGATATCAAAACTTATGATCTTCAGGAACATTGGCCCCATTTGAGAGTTTTCACCGACAGCTATGATTTGTGTGAACGTGATTCGAAGGCAACAGGTTATGTAAGCGAACCTCTCGGCTGGTGGAGTACTCTAACTCTACCAAAAGTGTTAACACTCCGGTACAGGCATTTGGGCTTCTTTAATCTTTTTGTTCAGATAGCCTGGTAAAACTGTTTCCACCCCAAATAATAGTGCTAACAATTCAAAGGTATTAGATTGACATATCTTGCTATCTACGTACTTAATAGCCAGGCCTTCTCCATCATGAAGCTCTATACTACACAGTATTCTAGAAGTTTTATCCCAGCTGTTACCAAGTTGTGGAATGATCTTCCTAATCGGGTAGTTGAATCTGTAGAATTTCAAAAGTTCAAAGTTGGAGCAAATGTTTTTATGTTGACCAGGCTGACATGAGTCTTTTTATTGTTTATATATGACATATCTGTTTTTGACGTTGCTAATAGTTTCAATAGGACATATCTGTTTTAACGCTGTTAGTGTTTTTAGAATATATGGTCAATTTATTCTCTTCACTTATTTATTTCCTTTCCTCGCCGGGCTATTATTCCCTGTTGGAGCCCTTGGGCTTATAGCTTCTTGCTTTTCCAACTAGGGTTGTAGCTTGGCTAGTAATAATATGGTAAACATTTTGATAAGCTCCCTTAAGAAAGCTTTGCAAAAATGTAATGTACGGTATCATGATGGATAAAATAAGAGAAATTTAAAGTATCTTGGATCTTAATAAGGAATTGTATGCTTGCTTCTTTTATTAAGTCATCAATATGAGTTTGGGGAAAATAGATTTTTATTTACTGCTTAAACTTTGAATAAACATTAGCAAAGTTAATGTATTTATGTTTAACCCTTCTATGTACTATCTTTAGATTATGCATAAAGAAAACAGGGCATTTTAAAGTTTTTAATATTTATATGCAAAATTCGATTAAATCCCACTATTACTGTGTCAATAGCTTAAAAGTTTAAACTGCTAACATTTTAACAGGTTAATCAAATATTAAATGTTATTCTCTACACCGCACCGAAAAAGTGAAAATCAGAGCATGTGTTCTGCACGTATGAAAACTAATGCAATATTAAAATATGCAATACTGTAGTAATAGAATGTTGGGAAGTAGAAATTGGTAAAGATAATGCGTAAAATATAACTATATTGGAAAGTAGAATTGGTTAAGGTAATGCCTAAAATTTAGCAGGTAAATCCATATCTCTTAAAGCCCTGGCCACACGATCAAGCATACCCGACGGGCAAACAGTGATAGCAGGCTACAAATGTTAGTGAAAATGAGGTTTGTTGACGTCAGAAGCGGGAAAACTAAAGGCAGGGATCTAACAACACTGATTCCAGATCCCTGGCTGTGGTTTTCCCGCTTCTGACGTCATCAACCCTCATTCTTTAAACTATAGTGGTCTGATATCACTGTTTGCCCGTCGGGCATGTTAGATCGTGTGTACAGGGCTTTGAAAGAGAAATCGGTTTACTAGAATATTCTCGTGATAAATATTTCAAAACTCTTCAGGTGTAGCAAGAAATATAACAACCTGACAGTGGAACCATGTTATGAAAAGTTGAGCAGATAGGGATGCTAGTCTATTCTAAGAAAAGGTTGCCGGACTAATTAGGATAATCACTTGAAAAGCATCTTCTCTATATGAACGAATTTCTTTACTCGTGTATTGATGCTAAGGGTACTTTGTATCGGTTATTGGGCCAAATGACCCAAAGGTATATTCCTTGCCCCTTTAAATTTGTCCACTGAGAAAACTTGGCTGTTTAGAGAGGACTAACAAAGAGCACTATTATAATTAGGAAAAATTTGATTCAAACTGATATAGATGAGAATCATAGTTAACTTTAACATAGTTGTTTTTTTTTATAAAAGGAAAATGAAGGAATATACGAATGAAATGAAATTTTAAATCGTACTGAACAACAAAGATGACTACAGGCTTACTCAGGCTCATAAAACAATGTAAAAAGTAGCTGTTCTACATTTATAATGTAATGCCCTTTACGAAAGAAAGAAATATTCAATGGCTGTACAACGCAAATACGAATAAAGAAAAATTACTTTGACTAGTTTTTCGTACTATAGGCCAACAGATTCGTCTGCTGGTACAGTTACTGTAATGTTGAAAAACCGTTTATGGAAATGATTCGTAATAGACATTACTAAATGTTGCAAAATATTGAACACCAGGAAAAAACTCTAATTTTGGTAGTGAGATGTCTTTCAGGCACAACCTTAGCAACAACATGTCTTTCAGGCACAACCTTAGCAATAACATGTCTTTCGGGCACGACCTTAGTAACATCATGTCTTTCGGGCACGACCTTAGTAACATCATGTCTTTCGGGCAGAACGTTGGCCGCGACATGTCTTTCCAGCACGACCTTAGTCGCGACACGTCTTTCAGGCACAACCTTAGTCACGACACGTCTTTCAGGCACAACCTTAGTCACGACACGTCTTTCGAACACGACCTTAGCCGCGACACGTCTTTCGAACGCGACCTTAGCCGTGACATGTCTTTCGAACACGACCTTAGCTGCGACACGTCTTTTGGCACGACTTTAGTTGCCACACGTCTTTTGGCATGACCTTAGTTGCGACATATCTTTCAAACACAAGCTTAGTCATAACATGTCTTTTGGGTATGACTATAGTTGCGACGTATCTTTCGGACACAATCCTAGCAACAATATGTTTTTCGGGCATAACGTTAGCCACAACACGTCTTTCGAACACGACCTTAGTCGCGACACGTCTTTTGGCACGACTTTAGTCGCCACACGTCTTTCGGCATGACCTTAGTCATGGGATGTTATTCAACCACGTAATAACAATGCAACTTGAATCTGAAAATCCCAAAATAGAATTCATCTATTCAGCGCCAAACTTCAATTAACTTTCTGGTCGAGAGTCATCATAAACTAATTGACAACTGAGTCAAGGAGGAGCAGTTACATGAATCTAACTACGAATTCTAAGAGAAAATGGTTTAGAAACTGATATCAAATTTGCGTTGAAGACAAGAATGAAGATAATCAATCTGTAATGAAATTATCTTAAGGAAAATTACTTTTGTATAAAATATTTTATTTTTTTCCATTGTTTTCATTATTTCCAAAAAATATTTTTCCATGGTTTTCTTTGCTCGCATAAAATCTTAACGAAAATGGCATTTGTATCAAATAACATTTTTTTCATGGCTTTCATTGTTCCCAAAAAATCTTTTTCTATGGTTTTCATTGTTCCCAAAAAATCTTTTGCCATAGTTTTCCTTGTTCCAAAAAAATAATTTTCCCTCGGTTTTATTGTTCCCCAAAAATTCTTTTTCCATCGGTTTCATTGTTTCCCCAAAAAACCTTTTCCGTGGTTTCCATTGTTCCCTAAAAAACTTTTCCCATGGTTTCCATTGTTCCCCCCAAAAATTTTCCCATGGTTTCCATTTCTCCCCAAAAAAACTTTTTCCATGGTTTCCATTGTTCCCCCAAAAAACTTTTCCCATGGTTTCCATTGTTCCCTAAATAAGCTTTTCCCATGGTTTCCATTGTTCCCTAAAAAAAACTTTTCCCATGGTTTCCATTGTTCCCCCCCAAAATTTTTTTCCCATGGTTTCCATTGTTCCCCCCCAAAATTTTCCCATGGTTTCCATTGTTCCCCCCCCAAAAAAAAAAACTTTTCCCATGGTTTCCATTGTTTCCCCAAAAAACTTTTCCCATGGTTTCCATTGTTCCCCCCAAAAACTTTTCCCATGGTTTCCACTGTTCCCCAAATAAACTTTTCCCATGGTTTCCATTGTTCCCCCCCAAAAATTTTCCATGGTTTCCATTGTTTCCCCAAAAAACTTTTCCCATGGTTTCCATTGTTCCCCCCAAAAAACTTTTCCCATGGTTTCCATTGTTCCCCCAAAAAAACTTTTCCTATGGCTTTCCAACAAGGGTTGTAGCTTAGCAAGTAATAATAATAATAATGATAATAATAATAATAATAATAATAATAATAATAATAATAATAATAATACAGGACTCTACATTTAAAAAAAATTCACCAAATCTATAACATCCTTTCAGTGAGATAATTAGCTGTTTCAATGGCATTACATTAGCATAGATAATTTGTTTTTTCAAAGATATTCTTTGAGGATTTTGTTCCCGAATTCCCTCCTAAAATTGCCTCCCCAAATTCCACCATTGGAAAGCAGTGAGAAGGAAAGCTTCCATATTTCCACATCAGTTGTCCTAAGTGAGACCTATTAAGGTTGCACCCAAATGAGATTCCATTCAGCTTATTTTGTCCCTTACATCGTTTCAGCTGTGGACAGAAATTATTATTATAATTATTATTACTTGCTAAGCTACAGCCCTAGTTGGAAAAGCGGGATGCTATATGCCAAAGGGCTCCAACTGGGAAAACAGCCCAGTCACGAAAGGAAATAAGGAAAAACTACAAGAGAAGTTTGAGAACAAATTAACATTAAAATAAATCTCTCATATATATACTGAAAAAAAAAACTTGAAAATAACGATAGGAAGAGAAACAAGATAGAATAGTGTGTTCGAGTGTACCCTCGCGCAAGAGAGCATATTGAAGTAGATGACATTTTTTGACTATTTCTTCTTGCAATAAAAGTTATGCCTAGCTAATCGAATAACCTTTGATCTCGTGTACTTATAGAAAAGTAATAGAATAAATATTTAATAAACTAGGCTTAAACTCGTTAGTTCCTTTGGTTGCTGCAACCTCAACATCCTTGTGAGCTAAAGATGGAGGGTTTGAGGGAGCCTATAAGTCTATCTGCTGAATCGTCAGCACCCATTACTTAGCCTTCCTTGGTCCTAGATGAGTGGAGAGGGGGCTTGGGCGCTGATCATATGTATGGTCAGTCTCTAGGGCATTGTCCTGCTTTATAGGGCAATGTCCCTGACCCTGGCCTCTGCCATTTATGAGCTACCTTTAAACCTTTAGACCTTTAAACAGCAGAGGAATAAATACACGAAGAAGATCCACTGGTTTCCAGATACTGTGTTTACTTAGATAATTGAATGAATGATTTGAAGCAGTGTTGCCAGTTTGGCCTTTTTTAGGCCAAAAATCTCATATTTGGCCTTTTTCAGGCAAAAAAAAATTTTTTTTTTAATTGGTTTGCCTTTAGTAACATGAAAAAAGGCTGGCCTTAAATACTATATATTTGGCCTTTTTCTACTAACGGATTGGCCTTTTAAAGCTTCTGTTGAGAAGAAGTTGGCCTTTTTCTCATTTAGAAAACCTGGCAACTCTGATTTGAAGTTCTCTGGCATCCTGGCATCGAAGGTCATCGATATCGTTTATCATAGATAAAGATTAAAAAGAATATTCAATTAAAAACCAGAAAAGTAAATATGTTATAAAAGTTAAAAAGCATTAAGAAGACCTGCTTCTGATATGACTAACTAAAATGTACTAGTCAGGGCCATCCATACTAGGTTGGTTTGCTGTGAGCAATCAGAGTAAAGTCTCCACCAAAACGGATTCCCAGAGGCCAGCGTGGTGATGAAAATGGCCAAACCCCAGATATGAATAAAGACATGTCTGAGGGGTTTGTCCTACCGTGGACTAGAAACGATTGCATTTGTTGTTGTTATTGTTATTGTTGTTGTTGTTGTTGTTGATGTTGTTATTGTTGTTATTGTTGATGTTGTTATTGTTGTTGTTGTTGTTATTGTTGTTGTTGTTGATGTTGTACTAACTACCAATGCAATGCTTAAAGATATACGAACATTTCGGCTGTAATCAATTTTTCTTTTTCGTTTCTTTTATTTTCAAGACTATTGAACTACAAGGTAATTGTGTGCAAAGACTCCCACGGGTTTGTATTACATATAATAATAATAATAATAATAATAATAATAATAATAATAATAATAATAATAATAATAATATTAAAACAACAATAATTATGATAACAATAATAATATTATTATTATTATTACTATCCAAGCTACAACCCTAGTTGGAAAAGCAAGATGCTATAAGCCCAGGGGCCCCAATAGGGAAAAATAGCAAAGTGAGGAAAGGAAATAAGGAAATAAATAAATGAAGAGAACAAATTAACAATAAATAATTCTAAAAAAAAGTAACAACGTCAAAACAGACATGTCATATATAAACTATTAACAACGTCAAAAACAAATATGTCATACATAAACTATAAAAAGACTCATGTCCACCTGGTCAACAAAAAAGCATTAGCTCCAACTTTGAACTTTTGAAGTTCTACTGATTCAACTACCCGATTAGGAAGATCATTCCAAAACTTGGTAACAGCTGGAATAAAACTTCTAGAGTACTGCGTAGTATTGAGCCTCAGGATGGAAAAGGCCTGGATATTAGAATTAATAATAATAATAATAATAATAATAATAATAATAATAATAATAATAATAATAATAATAATAATAATGATTGTTCATATAATTCTTTAATTAAGCAATTTTCTACGCAAGAATTTAATTCTAACAATTTTAGATTCAATTCTGACTATGAAAAGGACTAAATCAATTTGGTCATTGCAAATGTACACTAAATTGCAACATAAATATCTTTATTTAAACCTCTTTTCTTTCAAAAACTTAATTCTAACAATTTTAGATTCAATTCTGTCTATTATTATTATTATTATTATTATTATTATTATTATTATTATTATTATTATTATTATCATTATTATTATTATTAATTGCTAGGCTACAACCCTAGTTGGAAAAGCAGGATGCTATAAGCCCAGGGGCTCCAACAGAGAAAATATCCCAATAAGGTAGGAAACAAGGAAAAATAAAATATTCTAAGAAGAGCAACAATATTAAAATAAACATCCCTTTATAAACTACAAACACTTTAACAAAACAAGAAGAAGAGAAATAAGATATAAGAAAGAACAGTGTTCCCGAGTGTACCCTCAAGCAAGAGAACTCTAACCCAAGACAGTGGAAGACCATGGTACAGAGGCTATGGCACTACCCAAGATCAGAGAACAATGGTTTGATTTTGGAGTGTCCTTCTCCTAGAAGAGATGCTTACCATAGCTAAAGAGTCTCTTCTACCCTAACAAAGAGGAAAATGGCCTCTGAACAATTACAGAGCAGTAAGAAGAATTGTTTGGTAATCTCAGTGTTGTCAGGTGTATGAGGACAGAGGAGAATATGTAAAGAATAGGCCAGACTATTCGGTGTGGGAGTATGTAAGCAAAGAGAAAATGAACCGTAACCAGAGAGAAGGACCCAATGTAGTACTGTCTGGCCAGTCAAAGGACCCAATAACTCTCTAGTGGTAGTATCTCAACGGGTGGCTGGTGCCCTGGCCAACCTACTACCTTCAAAAGGACTAAATCAATTTGGGTCATTGCAAATATAAGATTAATTTCACCATAAACAGGTTTATTTGAACATCTTTCAATTAAAAAATATAATTCCAAAAATTTTAGAATCAATTCTGACTATGAAAATGACAAAATCAATTTGGGTCATTGCAAATATACGGTTAATTTCACTACAAACATCTTTCAATTCAAGAATTAAATTCTAACTATTTCAGATTCAATTCTGACTATGAAAAGAACTATATAAATTTCGGTCATTGCAAATATACGGTTAATTGCAGCATAAACATCAATCAATTCAAGAATTAAATTCTAGCAATTTCAGATTAAATTCTGACTCTGAAAAGGACTATATAAATTTAGGTCATTGCAAACATACAGTTAATTTCACCACAAACATCTTTCAATTTAAGAATTAAACTCTAAATATTTTAGATTCAATTCTGACTATGAAAATGGCAAAATCAATTTGGGTCATTGCAAATATAAGATTAATTTCACCATGAAAATCTTTCAATTCAAGAATTAAATTCTAACAATTTCAGATTCAATTCTGACTATGAAAATGGCAAAATCAATTTGGGTCATTGCAAATATAAGATTAATTCCACCACAAACAACTTTCAATTTAAGAATTAAATGTTCACTACAAACATCTTTCAATTCAAGAATTAAATTCCAGCAATTTCAGATTCAATTTGGACTATGAAAATGACTAAATCAATTTGGGTCATTGCAAACGTACAGAGTCAATTGCAACTCGGGATTTCATACTCTACGACCTTGACTGCAAGACCACTTAAACCTGGATATCCCAGAATGCGAGTGACTTATTCTGGACAGTGATAATAGCAATGAATATTCTGATGGAGTCATCGTACTCTGATTGACAATCAAGTTAACGAGAGAGAGAGAGAGAGAGAGAGAGAGAGA
>NW_027169690.1:50000-57500 GCF_036898095.1 Palaemon carinicauda | reverse complement strand
ATCCTTTCTGGACTTAGTAAGAAATTTATTTTGTTAGCTAAATGACGAACCTCCTTTTACGCAGAATCAAACTGTGTAATGGGATAAGCTGAATAATATTTTGACTGTGGTGTCAGTCAAGAGTGTGATGTCTTTAAACCAGTGCTGGATCAGGCTGTTGCGAAACGATGGTGATCCAACAACAGTACTGCAGTTATTATTATTATCATTATTATCATTATTATTATTATTATTATTATTATTAATTTCTAAACTACAACCCTAGTTGGAAAAGCAGGATGCTATAAGCCCAGGGGCCCCAACAGGGAAAATAGCCCAGTGAGGAAAGGAAACAGGGAAAAATAAAATATTTCTAGAGCAGTAACAACATTAAAATGAATATTTCAGAGCATTGATTGGCAGGAGTGAGATTCCTGTTTATTTTATGTTGGAAAATATAAATTATAGAGGTGTTTCCTCTGGTAATTCATCTACTAAATTGTCATATGTTTTCAGAAAGAGAAAATTCTTATCGAGTAAAAAGAATAAAATAACAAAGCATTCTAATTCAAGTTCCTGCCTAACATACTGACCATTCTTGAGCTATCACCTTGATGTATGTTAGCATTTTCTGAGAACTCAAGCGCTTAGAATAGATGATCATCAGAGAGTTATGTCCATGATATATATCCAAAGAAATAATGCTGATATGGAGACTATTATTCACCAGTGTGTGTGTGTGGTGTTTGAGTGTGTGTGTGCGTGCGTGTGTATGTGTGTATGAGACAGACAAAGAGCGAATCAATCGTTCTTTCATGGACTTTTGGAAGTCTGCAATCATTCTTTCATGAACTTTTGTAAGTTTTCAATCCTTCTTTTATGGACTTTTAGAAATCTTCAATCATTTTTAATGGACTTTTGTAAGTCTTCAGTCGTTATTTCATGGACTTTTGGAAGTCTACAATCGTTCTTTCATGTACTTTTGGAAATCTGCAATAAGTTTTAATGGACTTTTGGAAGTTTGTAATCGTTCTTTCATGGACTTTTGGAAGTCTGCAATAATTTTTTCAGGGACTTTTGGAAGTCTGCAATAATTTTGAATGGACTTTTGGAAGTCTTCGGTCGTTCTTTCATTGACTTTTGGGAGTCTGCAATTGTTCTTTCATGGACTTTTGGAAGTCTGCAATCATTCTTTCATGGACTTTTGGGAGTCTGCAATCATTCTTTTATGGACCTTTGAAAGTCTGCTATCATTCTTTCATGGACTTTTGAAAGTCCACCTTTATTTTTCCTTCTGAACTGTAATACACTTCTGGTCAGATACGGGCTCTGGAATGTAGGTCAATGTTATAACTACCTCCAAAACCAGTGGATATTGCAATCAAATAAAAACGCAGCTAAAATTTAATGCCACTGATAGTTGAATGGCTAGAACTTTAAAAGTTCAAACTTACAGCAAATGTTTTTATATTGAACAGGCTGACATAAGTTTCTTTTGTAGTTTATATATGAAATATCTGTTTTAATGTTGTTACTGTTTTTAAAATATTTCATTTTAATTACTCATTACTTCTTATATCGTTTATTTATTTCCTTATCTACTTTCCTCGCTGGGCTATTTTTACCCTGTTGGAGCCCTTGGGCTTATTGCATCTTGCTTTTCCAACTAGAGTTATAGCTTAGCTAATAATAATAATAATAATAATAATAATAATAATAATAATAATAATAATATAATAATAATAATAATAATAATAATAATAATATTTATAATAATATTGATAATAATTATAAAAATAATAATATTATTAATAATAATAATATTAATAATAATAACAATAATGATAATAATAATAACAATAACAATAACAATAATAATAATAATAATAATAACAACAACAACAACAATAATAATAATAATAATAATAATATTGATAATAATTATAAAAATAATAACAATAATAACAATAATAATAATAATAATAATAATAATAATAATAATAGAATGGTGCAATTGAAATATCAAAAATGCATCCAGCTTATTCAACGCTCTGTACCTACTGCAAACCTATAATCAATAAAGTCCCAGAGAGTCTTTGCAATTGTGCAATTTGCATATTATGATACTAAAAGTCATAAATGCATCAGTAATGTAACTTAATAAGGTATTTCATAATTTTCCCAATCTTCCAAACAGCGATGTTCCCATAATCCATATATGGCATTCGAGTAATCTCTCTTGTAGATTCATTTCTAAAAATAAATTCACCTTAGAAATAGGTGATAAATATTGTAATCTCTTATAGATTCCTTTCTAAAAATAGAATTCACCTTAAAAATAGGTGATAAATATTGTAATCTCTTATAGATTCATTTCTAAAAATAGAATTCACCTTAAAAATAGGTGATAAATATTGTAATCTCTTATAGATTCATTTCTAAAAATAGAATTCACCTTAAAAATAGGTGATAAATATTGTAATCTCTTATAGATTTATTTCTGAAAATAGAATTCACCTTAAAAATAGGTGATAAATATTGTAATCTCTTATAAATTTATTTCTGAAAATAGAATTCACCTTAAAAATAGGTGATAAATATTGTCATCTCTTATAGATTCATTTCTAAAAATAGAATTCACCTTAAAAATAGGTGATAAATATTGTCATCTCTTATAGATTCATTTTATTATTATTATTATTACTATCCAAGCTACAACCCTAGTTGGAAAAGCAAGATGCTATAAGCCCAGGGGCTCCAACAGGGAAAAATAGCCCAGTGAGGAAAGGAAATAAGGAAATAAATAAATGAAGAGAACAAATTAACAATAAATCATTCTAAAATAAGAAACAACGTCAAAACAGACATGTCATATAATAAACTATCAACAACATCAAAAACAAATATGTCATAAATAAACTATAAAAAGACTATGTCTGCCTGGTCAACAAAAAAGCATTTGCTCCAACTTTGAACTTTTGAAGTTCTACTGATTCAACCACCCTATTAGGAAGATCATTCCACAACTTGGTCACAGATGGAATAAAACTTCTAGAGTACTGCGTAGTATTGAGCCTCGTGATGGAGAAGGCCTGGCTATTAGAATTAACTGCCTGCCTAGTATTACGAACAGGATAGAATTGTCCAGGGAGATCTGAATGTAAAGGATGGTCAGAGTTGTGAAAAATCTTATGCAACATACATAATGAACTAATTGAACGACGGTGCCAGAGATTAATATCTAGATCAGGAATAAGAAATTTAATAGACCGTAAGTTTCTGTCCAACAAATTAAGATGAGAATCAGCAGCTGAAGACCAGACAGGAGAACAATACTCAAAACAAGGTAGAATGAAAGAATTAAAACACTTCTTCAGAATAGATTGATCACCGAAAATCTTGAAAGACTTTCTCAATAAGCCTATTTTTTGTGAAATTGAAGAAGACACAGACCTTATATGTTTCTCAAAAGTAAATTTACTGTCGAGAATCACACCTAAAATTTTGAAAGAGTCATACATATTTAAAGAAACATTATCAATACTGAGATCCGGATGTTGAGGAACCACCGTCCTTGACCTACTTACAATCATACTTTGAGTTTTGTTAGGATTCAACTTCATACCCCATAATTTGCACCATGCACTAATTCTAGCTAAATCTCTATTAAGGGATTCACCAACCCTAGATCTACATTCAGGGGATGGAATTGATGCAAAGAGAGTAGCATCATCTGCATATGCAACAAGCTTGTTTTCTAGGCCAAACCACATGTCATGTGTATATAGTATGAAAAGTAATGGGCCAAGAACACTACCCTGTGGAACACCGGATATCACATTCCTATAATCACTATGGTGCCCATCAACAACAACTCTTTGAGATCTATTACTTAAAAAATCAGTAATAATGCTAAGAAACGACCCACCCACTCCCAACTGTTTCAGTTTGAAAGTAAGGGCTTCGTGATTAACACGGTCAAAGGCAGCACTAAAATCAAGGCCAATCATACGAACTTCACGACCACAATCAAGGGATTTCTGTACAGCATTGGAGATTGTAAGAAGGGCATCACATGCTCCAAGGCCTTTACGAAAACCAAATTGCAAACTAGGGAGTAGATGATTACCTTCAGCAAACCTATTAAGACGTTTAGCCAGAAGACGTTCAAAAACTTTAGATAATATGGGAGTTATGGAAATTGGGCGGTAATCAGTGGGACTTGAGCTACCACAAACACATTTACATAGAGGAGTAACATTACCAATTCTCCAACTAGTGCTAAAAGCTCCTCTTCTTGCTAACTTGCGCAAAATAACAGATAACTTTGGAGCTAAGAAATCTGCTGTCTTTATAAAAAACAAAGGAAAAATACCATTTGGGTCTACACCTCCATAAGCATCAAGGTCCATCAACAGAGCTTTAATCTCACGAGATCGAAAAGCTAAACTAGTTAGTTTAGCCTCAGGAAAACAGGAATGAGGAAGTTCAAGTTTTTCATTACTCTGTTTACTGTCAAAAACATCAGCCAAAAGGGTTGCCTTTTCCTTTGGACAGTGAGTGACTGAGCCATCTGGTTTAAGTAAAGGAGGAACTGTTGCATCTACACCAAAGAGTGCAGATTTAAGGGTAGACCACCATTTATGTTCCTGAGTTGTACCAGAAAGTGTTTCTTTTATGGTTAAATTGTACTCCTTTTCAGTTGAGGCATAAACTCTCTGAGCAAAAGCTCGAAGCTGAGTATAGTTGTTCCAGGTCAAATCTGATCTGTTACCCTTCCAAAGTTGATAGGCCTCCTGCTTCTCCAAAAAAGCACGTCTACAATCATCATTGAACCACGGTTTGTCCTTCACTCGGTACCTTAGCACACGAGAAGGGATACGCCTATCAATTATGTTGACTAGATTCTCATTCAAAGGGACAACAGGATCTACACTATTATATAATTGTGACCAATTCAAGCACAAAAGATCATGTAAAATCCCATTCCAGTCTGCTTGGGATTTCATATAAATTTTACAAGAATATGATATATCAGGGACAGGCTGCTCAGTCTTCACTAATAATGAAATCAAGGCATGATCAGATGTCCCGACTGGAGAACCAACCTTACCAGTTATAACGCCAGGGGAGTCAGTGTATACAAGGTCCAAGCAATTACCAGACCTGTGAGTAGCTTCATTTATGATTTGCTCACAGCCTGATTCAGAGGCAAAGTCTAAAGCTCTTAAGCCATGGCGATCGGTAGGAGAGATAGAACCTAACCACTCCCTATGGTGAGCATTAAAATCACCAACAAAGACAAAAGAAGCCTTTCTATCATCTTCTTGTATCTTAGCCATAATGGTAAGAAGACAATCGAAGATAGAATCATCCATGTCTGGATTCCGGTAGATCGAACATAAATAAAAGTTGTTATGCCTGCCACAAACTTTTATTACCTGAATCTCATGACATCCACATTGATAGCAGGACTTATGAGAAGCAGGGTACTCTGTCCTAATATACACCGCCATTCCCCTGGCCCTAGGGATGGCATCACGTTTCAACATTATTGGTTTCTTAAAACCAGTTATAAGGAGCTCATTTCTAAAAATAGAATTACCTTAAAAATAGGTGATAAATATTGTAATCTCTTATAGATTCATTTCTAAAAATAGAATTCACCTTAAAAATAGGTGATAAATATTGTAATCTATTATAGATTCATTTCTAAAAATAGATTTACCAGAATAAAGGGATATTTCAAGACAAGACTTTTTGGTAAGAGGGATCACTTTGAAAAATAAGTGATAAATATTATGGCACTCAAGTAATCTCCCTTATAATATCATTTCTAAAAATAGATTCACTATAATAAAAGGATATTTCCAGACAAGACTTTTTGGTAACAAGGATTACATTAAAAAATAAGTGATAAATATTATGGCACTCAAGTAATCTCCCTTATAGTATCATTTCTAAAAATAGATTCACTATAATAAAAGGATATTTCCAGACAAGACTTTTTGGTCATAGGGATTACTTTTGAAAATAAGTGATGAATATTATGGCACTCAAGTAATCTCCCTTGTAGTATCATTTCTAAAAATAGATTCACTATAATAAAAGGATATTTCCAGACAATACTTTTATGTAGCAGGGATTGCCTTAAAAAATAAGTGATAAATATTATGGCACTCAAGTAATCTCCCTTGTAGTATCATTTCTAAAAATAGATCCACGAAAATAAAAGGATATTTCCAGACAATACTTTTATGTAATAGGGATTACCTTAAAAAATAAGTGATAAACATTATGGCACTCAAGTAATCTCCCTTATAGTATCATTTCTAAAAATAGATTCACTATAATAAAAGGATATTTCCAGACAATACTTTTATGTAATAGGGATCACGCTAAAAAAAATAGGTGATAAATATTGTAATATCTTATGGATTCATTTCTAAAAATAGATTCACTATAATATAAGGATATTTCCAGACAAGACTTTTTAGTAATAGGGATCACCCTAAAACATAAGTGATAAATATTGTATGAAAATTAGGGAAAGGTCATCTCATACGCCCTGATAATATATGGAGGCACTCTTGCATCTGCCGTCAAGCTTTATGGTCCTACAGGAGATTTATTGGGCGCATAACGTTTGCTACTTGTCTTTGGTATCAAAATTTATGATAGGGAAATTAACCCTAAAGAAAAATGAAAGTTAAAAAAATGAAACATAAATATTTAGGATATAGATTTTCTTCTCACATTCTACCAGTTCTGGGAGGCACTATACATAGACTAGTGTATGCGGGTAGATGTTTAGATAGAAGATTTTAATAAAGAAAGCAGAAATGTAGGACTGAAAATGAATATGAGTAAAATTAAGACAATGTTCAATGAAAATTCAGAACCTTTCTTCTATTAATGAATATGCGTACTTAACACAGGCAGTAAGTGTTCCCCCCGGGGATGACATCGAAATTATAAGAAGATAAGCCTACGCAGGCACCTCTCAACAGGGTATGAGTACTCCCTCTCTTCCCTACCCGAGAAGAAATAATAATAATAATAATAATAATAATAATAATAATAATAATAATAATAATAATAATAATAATACGAGACTTACGTCAGCCTGTTCATCTTGAAAACATTTGCTGCAAGGTTGAACTTTTGAAATGACGAGTTTAATCTATCTTCATTAATACTGCTTTATTTCCACTACGTCTCCGGTTACTAAATGTTCAGTGCCAGAATGATTCATATATTAACAAAGAACTCACACAGGGAGATTTTGTTGACATTACTTAACTGTAAATGAGAACAACAACAACAACACCAAAAACAAAAACAACAACAAATTCAGCCGTTTCTAGTCCACTGCAAAACAAAGGCCTCAGACATGATCTTACTCATATCTGGGGTTTGGCCATTTTCATCACCACGCTGGCCAGTGTGGAGTGGTCATGGTGGGAGATTTTCGTCTGATCGCTCATAGCAAACATACCTATAGTCCATTTCTTTTAGCGA
>NW_027169690.1:42500-45000 GCF_036898095.1 Palaemon carinicauda | reverse complement strand
GACTATGGTGGGATTGTGGTGGCCTGGTGGTAGCGTCCTTGTCTGGTGATTGCCAGACTGGGGTTCGAGTCCCGTTCAAACTCGTTAGTTCCTTTGGTCGCTGCAACTTCAGGTGGTAGCGTCCTTGCCTGGTGATTGCCAGACTGGGGTTCGAGTCCCGCTCAAACTCGTTAGTTCCTTTGGTCGCTGCAACTTCAGGGTGGTAGCGTCCTTGCCTGGTGATTGCCAGACTGGGGTTCGAGTCCCGTTCAAACTCGTTAGTTCCTTTGGTCGCTGCCACTTCAGCTGGTAGCGTCCTTGCCTGGTGATTGCCAGACTGGGGTTCGAGTCCCGCTCAAACTCGTTAGTTCCTTTGGTCGCTGCAACTTCAGGTGGTAGCGACCTTGTCTGGCGATTGCCAGACTGGGGTTCGAGTCCCGCTCAAACTCGTTAGTTCCTTTTGGTCGCTGCAACTTCACCATCCTTGTGAGCTAAGGATGGGGGAGTTTGGGGGAGCTTCTAGGTCTATCTGCTGAGTCATCAGCAGCCATTGCCTGGCCCTCCCTGGTCCTAGCTTGTAGGGAGGGGGCTTGGGCACTGATCATATGTAATATGGCTAGTCTCCAGGGCATTCTCCTGCTTGATAGAGCAAAGTCACTGTCCCTTGCCTCTGCCATTCATGAGTGGCCTTTAAACCTTTAAATGACGAGATATTTGTCCAGGGTGATGGCTATCATGCGTTTTCTTACACCATAATTATCATTATTGTTTTTATTATTACTAGCTAAGCTACAACCCTAGATACTATAAGCCCAAAGGCTCCAACAGGGAAAAATAGCCCGGGAAAGAAAGGAAATAAGGAAATAAATATACGATACAAGAAGTAATGAACAATTGAAATAAAATTTTTTAAAAACAATAACATCATCAAAACAGGTATTTCATATATTAACTATAAAAAGACTTATATCAGCATGTTCAACATAAAAACATTTGCTGCAAGTTTGAACTTTGGAAGTTCTAGCGATTCAACTACCCGATTAGGTGTTCAATTTGCAATATTGCAATTGAAAGGTTTATTTCAGTTACCTGACGATAACATATAGGATTAATAGGAAAATCGCTTTAAGGAGGGTTAATCTCCTAATGACCAAACCACATTCGATTTTCAAAGGCTCATACCAATGCTTTGATTATCACGTCAATGCTTCCAATGTAAGTTTATCCAAAGAGATCTCAAATTGTTGGGCAATAGACAGACATTGCACAAGCACTTTGATCGTCTCGAGTGCTGATTAAATCCTTCCTTTCGTAATATTAACATAAAATGATGTTGATGATAAGAATGTTGAGGAATCATTTTGATCGGCTGGCGGGTGCTTGGCTAGTACAGTGGTAAGATGTTCGCCTATTATTCCTGATTTCCTTTCCTCAATGGGTTATCTTACCATGTTGGAGCCCTTGGGCTTATAGCATCCTTCTTTCCAAATTAGGGATGAAGCTTAGCTAGTAGTAGTAGTAGTAATAATAATAATAATAATAATAATAATAATAATAATAATCGTAGCAGTAATAACAATAATGATAAAAATAATAATAATAATAATAATAATAATAATAATAATACTAATCGAAGCAGTAGTAATAACAAAGATAATAATAATAATAATAATAATAATAATAATAATAATAATAATAATAATCGTAGCAGTAGTAGTAATAATAATAATAATAATAATAATAATAATGATAATAATAATAATAATCGTATCAAGAACCACAACAACAACAACAACAATAATAATAATAATGATAATAATAATAATAATAATAACAATAATAACAATAATAATAATCTATTCAGTGACCTCTGGTTTAAACGCAACAAATTACTAAAAAATAGAAGCCTTATTAGGCAAATGTTGAAACACAATATTGGAGAATTTCCTCGTAAAGTTACCCTACTCTGTCGTTGCAATAAAGACCCGGGAAGCTGAGAAGCCCTTCTCAGCATCGTTACCCAGGGTCTCATCAATATTCACAGAGAAGGTGAGTGGGCAAGATACGGAGTGAGGGGTGGGGAGCCCCGAATACTACGGGAGGGACTCAAAAGGGTTCGCTGTAGTCTAAGAAAAAGGTTATTATTCCCTGGTTTCCAACTTTAAAAGTTTTTTTTTTTTTTTCTGACAACCCGAGGTGTTCTTGACATCCCAGATATTTTTTTCTGATGGCCTAGTATTTTTCTGACAGACCAGGATTTTTTTCTGACAGTCCAGGTTTTTTTTTCTGACAGTCCAGGATTTTTCTGACAGTCCAGGGTTTACCTGACAGTCCAGGGTTTTTTTCTGACAGTCCAGGAATTTTTTCAGACAGTTCAGGGTTTTTCTAACAGTCCAGGGTTTTTGACAGTCCAGGGTTTTTCTGACAGTCCAGGGTTTTTCTAACAGTCAATTTTTGTTTTGTTTTAACAGTACAGGGATTTTCTGACGGTCCAGGTTTTTTTTTTTTTTTTTTTTTTTTT
>NW_027169690.1:15000-20000 GCF_036898095.1 Palaemon carinicauda | reverse complement strand
AAATATACATATATATATATAAATATACATATATATATAAATATACATATATATATATATATATATATATATATATATATACATATATATATATATATATATATATATATATATATATATATATAAATATATATATATATATATATATATATATATAAATATATATATATATATATATATATATATATATATATATACATATATATATACCACGTTTATTGAAATCCTGAGAATAGACTAACTATTTAGCAACATATGGTGTATTGCCACTCGGTGCAATTTTTTTTACCTCCACCAACGAAATTGGAAGGAGGTTGTGTTTTCCCCCTTGTTTGTGCGTTTGTTTGTGATCAGCTTCCTGGCCACAATTGTAATCGTAGATTAATGAAACTTGCAGGGATTAATTGTTATGTAAAAAGCTGGAAATTATTTAATTTTGGAAGATCAAAGTCAAAGGTCAAGGTCAAGCAAAATGTCCAATTCACGTAATAAGCCATAAGTTTGTACATCGTTGTCACAGAGACTTCAAACTTGGTTCATATTTGAGTATATGAAAATCCAGGACAATTTATATATGTTAAGGTCAAAGGTCAAGGTCAAGGTCACGCAAAAGGTCAAGAAATAACCTGCCAGGTGGAGGTCTGCGCTCTAGAGTGTCTCTCTAGTTTCTGATGTCTTCAGTAAAATGTTTATTTCTGTCAATAATTAATTGTGAGAAATGCTATTGTATTGTATTTTGTAGTATGATACAACCAGGAGCTTGTATAACCAGTGTTTTTTAAAGGCCGCTCATGAATGGCAGAGTCACGGAACAATGCCCATACCTTAGAAGAACAATGCCCTAGAGACTGACCATATATCCATATGATCAGCACCCAAGCCCCTCTCTACTCAAGATGAACCAGGGATGACCAGACAATGGCTGCTAATGACTTAGCAGGTAGATCTACAGGCTCTCCCAAACAACCAATTTTAGCTCACAAGGATGGTGAGGTTGCAGACACTTCAAGAAAATAATGAGTTTGAGCGTGATTCGATCTCCCGTCCAGCTGAATGACAGGCAAGGATGTTTCCAATAGGCCACCACAGCTAAGCTACAACCCTAGTTGGAAAAGCAGGATGCTATTAGCCCAAGGCCTCCAACAGGGAAAATAGCCCAGTGAGGAAAGGAAATAAGGAAAAACTAGAACGGAAGTTCAAGAACAATAACATTAGAATAAATCTTTCCTATATAAAGTATAAACACTTGAAAATAACAAGAGGATAAAAACTTCAATATAACAAGAGGAAGAGAAAAAAGATAGAATAGTGTGCCCAAGTGTATCCTCAAGCAAGAGATCTCTACCCCAAGACAGTGGAAAACCATGGCACAGAGGCTATGGCACTACCAAAGCCGAGAGAACAATGGAGTGTCCTCCTAAAGAGCTGCTTGCTATAGCTAAAGAGTCTCTTCTACATTTAGGAAAGTAGCCACTGAACAACTACAGTGCAGTAGTTAACCCCTCGGGTGAAGAATTGTCTGGTATTCTCAAGTGTTGTCAGGTGTATGAGGGCAGAGGACCATGGCTAAAGAGTCTCTTCTACACTTATGAAGAGAAAAGTAGCCACTGAACAGTTACAGTGTAGTAGTTAACCCCTCGGGTGAAGAATTGTTTGGTATTCTCAAGTGTTGTCAGGTGTATGAGGGCCAAGGATCATGGCTAAAGAGTCTCTTCTACACTTATGAAGAGGAAAGTAGCCACTGAACATTTACGGTGTAGTAGTTAACCCCTCGGGTGAAGAAGAATTGTTTGGTATTCTCAAGTGTTGGACCAGAAGTAAATAATTATTGTAAATATGAGCTGTATATGTTGTGGTCAATAAAATATATATTTATCTATCTATCTATCTATCTATGAGGGCAGAGGAGAATATGTAAAGAATTCTTCTTACTGCACTGTAATTGTTCAGTGGCCACTTTACAGGGTAGAAGAGACTCTTTAGCTATGGTAAGCAGCTCTTCTAGGAGAAGGACACTCCAAAATCAAACCATTCTTCTCTAATCTTGGGCAGGGCCTTAGCCTCTGTACCATGGTCTTCCACTGTCTTGGGTTAGAGTTCTCTTGCTTGAGGGTACATTCGGCCACACTGTTCTATCTTACATCTTATTTCTCTTCCAGTTGTTTTGTTAGTTAAAGTTTTTATAGTTTATAAAGTGATATCTATTTTAATATTGTTGCTCTTCTTGAAATATTTTATTTTTCCTTGTTTCCTTTCCTCACTGACCTATTTTCCCTGTTGGAGCCCCTGGGCTTATAGCATCCTGCTTTTCCAGCTAGGGTTGTAGCTTAGCAAGTAATAATAATAATAATAATAATAGGCCAGACTATTCTGTGTATGTGTCGACAAAGATGAAATGAGGCGTTACCACAGAGAGGGATCCAATGTACTACTGTCTGGGTCAGTCAAAGAAACCTTATCAACCTCTTCCTCTCAAGATACAAAACCAGTAATTAAGAAAATCAATCAATCTCCATCAACGCCAATCACACCAAGGACATCATCTGTCATCTTGGGAGGATAATTAATGAGGTTTGTCAAACTCAAGGATTGGGAATTGCTGTGATTAGCGATGCAGAGGAGATTAGTATTGGAATCGGAATGGCACTGATGGATGAGATTTAGGAATTTTGTTACCCAATCCTTTTCAGAGGTCGCTTTAAGTGATACGTATAAATCTTAGGATAGAGTGCAAGGTACTTGTAAGGGACAGTAGGTTATTTCTCCTTGCTGTTATTATTATTATTATTATTATTATTATTATTATTATTATTATTATTTATTATTATTATTAGCTAAGCTACAACCCTAGTAGGAAAAGCTAACTGCTATAAGCCAAAGGGCTCCGACAGGGAAAATAGCCCAGTGAGGCAAGGAGACAAGGGAAAATAAAATATGTATATACACATACACACAAACAACAACACCAACAATAAAATTCTCCCGTTTCTAGTCCACTAGAAGACAAATGCCCAAGGGGCTTGGCCATTATCATCACCACGCTGGCCATTGCGGTTTGGTGATGGTGGGAGACTTTAGTGTCATCGCTTACAGCTAATCAACCTATTATGGCTGGCCCTGACTAGTACAGCTTTACTGATCATGTACTGCTGATCATGGCAGTACACAAATCCCTCTACCACGTTAAGGTATCCTCACTCATAAGGATATATATATATATATATATATATATATATATATATATATATATATATATATATATATATACACACAAATATATATATATATATATATATATATATATACACACAAATATATATATATATATATATATATATATATATATATATATATATATATATATATATATATACATATATATAAACAAATCTATATCTATCTATCTATTATATATATATATATATATATATATATATATATATATATATATATATATATATATATATATATATATATATTGCCAGACACTTGCTCTACATTATAGAGGGGTGATATACGTATCCTCAATGTATGAACAAATCTATCTTTTATCGAGGGAAGAATAACCTGAGATAAATTGTAAAGTGACAATAGAAATACAAATAGTTACCTAAAATGCTATAATCAAGCGAGAGAGATTATATAATGAAATATATTGTAGTGCCAGTAGATATACAAATGATTATCAAAAATGTAATAAATAAGTCAAAGACATTATAAAAAATATAGAATAAAGGAAATAGAATAAAACGAAGATAGAATTATTGAATAAGTATGATTTCTCTTGTGAAAGGAGGAAGAAAATGAACCTCCAATTGAGTTCCTTTCTATGAAAAGGACGAAAGTCTAAAGAAAGGGGGACAAATATCACAGTGGAAAATAGCGTTCATATATCATTTTTGATCGCTGAAGACTTTTCCCTTTTCTTAAATCTGAGGTTTTCTGTCAGAATTGAATAAGGGAATAAGATCAAGTCAATATCATTGTGGAATGATCTTCCCAATCGGGTAGTTGAATCAGTGGAACTTCAAAAGTTCAAAGTTGTAGCAAATGTTTTTTTGTTGACCAGGCTGAAAAGTCTCTTTATAGTTTATATATGACATTTCTGTTTTGACGCTGTTACTGTTTTTAGAATGATTTATTGTTAATTTGTTCTCATCATTTATTTATTTCCTTATTTCTTTTCTTCACTGGGCTATTTTTCCCTGTTGGAACCCTTGGGCTTATATCATCTTGCTTTTCAAACTAGGGTTGTAGTTTGGCTAGTAATAATAATAATAATAATAATAATAATAATAATAATAATAATAATAATAGTAAAAGATAGATATTTTCTTTGACGTATGTTACAAATTTTGATTCAATACTCCATTCGTCATCTCCTACTTCACGCTTCATAGTCCTCAGCCATGTAGGTCTGGGTCTTCCAACTTTTTCTAGTGTCTTGTGGAGCCCAGCTGAAAGTTTGGTGAACTAATCTCTCTTGGGGAGTGAGAAGAACAAGCCCAAACCGTCTAATTTAAAAGCACAAGATAGAGACGACTGGCAAAATCGAACTGAGGCCCTTTGCGTCAATAGGCGTAGGAGGAGATGATGATGATGATGTTAAACATGGGAGATTATTATGTCAGACAGATATGAATAAATTGAAGATTTCAACTTTCACTCTTTTCTTAAATTTGAGGTTGTCTGTCAGAATTGAATAGGGGAAGCAGATTACAGATAAATATCATTTGGAAAAGATAGATTTTTCTTTGGATTTGTTAAAAAATTAAATTAAGATTGAAATGTAAGGAAATTATGACAGACAGGTTATGTTATATTAAATCGAAGATTTTGTCTTCTCACCCTCTTCTTGAATTTCATTTTTTTTTTTGACAGAATAGAGTAAGGGAATCAAGTTACAAGAAGATATCATTAAAAAACAGTATAGTGTTAGATAAAAAAATATTCATGTTAATATACTATAATGTATATATATTATAAATTTGCAAATGTAT
>NW_027169690.1:0-5000 GCF_036898095.1 Palaemon carinicauda | reverse complement strand
GAATAATGAAATGAAAATGGTTACAGAGTGAAAAAGGAGAATATTTTAGACGTTAAAGTGTTCACTCTGTGGCACTTATGATAGGGATCATTGCACTGTACAAGTAGAGGGGCACTCAGAAGAGCGCAGACCTCCGCCACGACTGCTTATTTCTTGACCTTGGCATTTGACATTAACATGTGTTAATTGGCGTGGATTTTCATACACTCAAATATGAACCAAGTTTGAAGTCTCTGTGACAACGATGTCAAAACGTATGGCTGATTACGTGAATTGGACATTTTGCTTGACCGTGACATTGACCTTTGACCTTAACATGTATTGATTGGCGTGGATTTTCATACGCTCAAATATGAACCAAGTTTGAAGTCTCTGTGACAACTATGTCCAAACTTCTGACTGATTACGTAAATTGGACATTTTGCTTGACTGTGACATTGACCTTTGACCTTAACATGTATTAATAGGCGTGTATTATCATACACTCAAATATGAACCAAGTTTGAAGTCTCTGTGACAACGATGATCAAATCTATGGCTGATTACGTGAATTGATCATTTAGCTTGACCGTGACCTTGACCTTTTAACCTTGACCTTCCAAAATTTAATCCTTTCCAGCTTTCTGCATAACTTAATCCCTGCAAGATTCATTGCTCTACGATTAGAAATGTGGCCAGAAAGCTGTTCACAAACAAACACATACAAAAACACACAAACAGGGGCGAAAACATAACCTCGTTCCAACTTCGTTGGTGGGGGTAGTAATAATAATAATAATAATAATAATGATAATAATAATAATAATAATAATGATATTATTATTATTATTATTATATAATAATAATAATAATAATAATAATAATAATAATAATAATAATATATAATAATGATAATAATAATAATAATACTACTACTACTACTACTACTACTACTACTACTACTACTACTACTACTACTACTAATAATAATAATAATAATAATAATAATGTCACTATAAAAAAAATAATCCACGTAAAAATGCATATATAGTTACATGGAAAAATAATATTTTTTTTATCATATGCATATTATTTGGAATGCATTTTTTGAGGTAGACAACCTTCGAAAGGAGAGGGTAGATACTCTAACATAGCGAAAGGAGCGCATGGGGGTAAATAAGGTTGAAAATCACTACTATACAGAAGAGCAATTTGTATACTACCATGAAAAGTATTCCACTCACATAGAGGAGTATCAGGACCCTTAGCTATTATAAATTCAAATACATCGTTTTCGAAATACATTGAGTGACTTTCATGGTTTCTCAATGATAGTATAATGAAGCATTGTTTTTTTTCTGCTATTTGTTTTCTCACATGACTATCTGTGTCTTTATTTTCATTTTCTTTATAGGAAAGTTCATCAAGGCAGTAAGAACAACAACAATAACAACAAAAAACAACAACAATAACAAAGAATCCCTCGCCCTTCTAACAATTCTCTTTCACCTGACGTCTCCCTACCTCGGATCAAAAAGATAAATTTTCTTAAAAAGAAAATACAACAACAACAGCAACAACAGCAACAACAACAACAACAAAAACAACAAAATCAAAGAATCCTCCGCGCTTTTAATAACTCTCCTTCATCTGGCGTTTCCCTACCTCATATCAAAAGAGAAATTTTCTTAAAAAGAAAATACAACAACAAAAACAACAACAACAACAAAAACAACAACAAAGAATGCTTCGCCCTTCTAAAATCTCTTTCTTCTGGCGTTTCCTTACCTCATATCAAAAGAGAAATTTTCTTAAGAAGAAAACACAACAATAACAACAACAACAACAACGTCTTCCTCCTGAGTACCTCCAACAACGGTGGGGAAAATTCTTAAAGGAAGATCTATTGCTTGAGGAAAAATGGCCTTCCTGGGATGAGAAGCCGAAGGATGAGAAGGAGGGAAGATTGATTACTAGATCCCCTTGGAGGCTTTCGCTCGTTCTTCATGTCTCCCCCTTCCCCCTTCGGAGGAAGTGTGGCATTTGGAGGATTATCAGGCCATTCGCGAGATGTTATGGAAAGGAAGGCTTCTTTGGTGGGATTTTCCACTTCAGTGGTCCCTTGAGTATCAAATCTCTTGCTTGATATTTTTTACTTATTTTTCACTCTTTAGAAATGGCTGAAGATACATGGAGACGTATTCTGAAAATCTAACTGTGAGTCCTTTGATAAGGATTAAGTACATGGTTGGTTGAATAAGTGGGTAAAATTCAATGAGAGAGAGAGAGAGAGAGAGAGAGAGAGAGAGAGAGAGAGAGAGAGAGAGAGAGAGAGAGAGAGAGAGAGAGAGAGAAATACTTTTGGTATACAACCACCCGTTGTACAGAAACAATTTCTGGTCTGCAATTGCCCCTTGTACAGAGACAATTTTTGGTTTGCAACTGCCATTTGTACAGAAACAATCTGGTCTGCAATTGCCCCTTGTACAGAAACAGTTTCTGGTCTGCAATTGCCCCTTGTACAGAAACAGTTTCTGGTCTGCAATTGCCCTTTGTACAGAAACAACTTCTGGTCTGCAATTGCCCCTTGTACAGATTCAGTTTCTGGTCTGCAATTGCCCCTTGTGCAGAAACAATTTCTGGTCTGCAATTGCCCCTTGTACAGAAACAGTTTCTGGTCTGCAATTGCCCCTTGTACAGAAACAGTTTCTGGTCTGCAATTGCCCCTTGTACAGAAACAACTTCTGGTCTGCAATTGCCCCTTGTACAGATTCAGTTTCTGGTCTGCAATTGCCCCTTGTACAGAAACAGTTTCTGGTCTGCAATTGCCCCTTGTACAGAAACAACTTCTGGTCTGCAATTGCCCCTTGTACAGATTCAGTTTCTGGTCTGCAATTGCCCCTTGTACAGAAACAATTTCTGGTCTGCAATTGCCATTTGTACAGAAAAAATTTTGGTATACAACCACAGAACGTACAGGAAACGTTTCTAGTCTACGAGTACCCCTCGTGCAGAAAACATTTCTGATCTACAACCACCCTCGTACATAAATCCCTTTTGGTCTACAACTGCCCTCATACAGAAAATATTTCAGATCTACAACAGCCTCTTGTGCAGAAAACAATTCTTGTCTTCGACTGCCCCTTGTTAAAGGAAAGCTGATGTCTAGTCAAACATTCTCATAGGTATACTACTCTATCTGGTTACTTATTTCCTTTCCTCACTGGGCTTTTTTTCCTGTTGGACCCCTTGGCCTTACAGTATCCTGCTTTTCCAACAAAGGCAGTAGCTTAGTAAGTAGTAGTAGCAGTAGAAGTACTATTATTATTATTATTATTATTATTATTATTATTATTATTATTATTATCATTATTATTATTATTATTATTATTATTATTATAACAACAACAACAACAACAACAACAACAATGATAATAATAATAATAATAATGATAATAATAATAATAATAATAATAATAATAATAAATGTCACAGCAGGAAAAGGAGATATTATATGACTCATTAATATGCAACGCAGGCAAGATGAGGTTAAAGAGCTGACTGCAAGTTATGATACGAAGATATAATTGAGTCGTGACTTAAAAAAACAAAGTTTCGCCATCTTATCACGGGAAATCACTCGAATATCAATCAATCCATGGTGTCTTTGAGAGCATGATGCAACACTTACTAAACTAGTTCTGCTGTTAAGTTTACCTTTTCATGAGATGACTCTGGCGAACAGACAAATCTTCCACTGTCTTGGGTTAGAGATCTCTTGCTGGAGGGTACACTCGGGCACAGTATTCTCTCTTCATTGTTTATATATGACAGATCTGTTTAAATGTTGGTACTGATCTTAAGATTTTTATATAATTATTTATTACTTCTTATAGCCTATATAGTTTATCCATTTCCTTTCCTTACTGGGCTATTTTCCATGTTGAGGACCTCAGGTTTATAGCATCTTGATTTTCAAACTAAGGGTGTAGCTTAGCAAGTAATAATAATAATAATAATAATAATAATATTAATAATAATAATAATAATAATAATAATAATAATAATAATAATAATAATAATAATACGTCTGAACACGAAAGAGGTAAAGGGCTCATTATATAAATTCATAAATTTGTATTTTTCATTATACTTAATTTTAGTGTCCAAGATGATGAACGAATTGAAGATTTCAGTAGATATATAAAAAAGAAATATCTAAAAATCCTCCTGTTCTGATCAGACTAATATCATGGGTTACTTTCCCTCGAGAGATCTTAGCATCTTTTATTTTTGGATATAGTGTCACTGTCCTTTGCCTCTGTCATTCATGAGCGGTCTTTAAACCCCTAAGTGAATGCTGGACTTGACATTGGCTTTTCTTATACGAGGTAACGATAAAGACTCTCTCCTCTCTCTCTCTCTCTCTCTCTCTCTCTCTCTCTCTCTCTCTCAATTGACATATGTTGTCTATGCCTATTCACTCGTTCGTGTGTCCCCCATCTCTCTCTCTCTCTCTCTCTCTCCTCTCTCTCTCTCCTCTCTCTCTCTCCTCTCTCTCTCACATCGACATACGTTGTCTATGCGTATTCACTCGTACGTGTGTCCCCCATCTCTCTCTCTCTCTCTCTCTCTCTCTCTCTTAATCGACATATGTTGTCTATGCCTATTCACTCGTACGTGTGTCCTCTCTCTCTCTCTCTCCTCTCTCTCTCTTCTCTCTCTCTCTCTCTCTCTCTCTCTCTCAAACATCCTTGTTTACGATCTCCCCTACTTTGCATATACTGCTCCTCAAGGACCGCTTCACTGGTACACAGCAAAATTGCTCAACCACCACACACCCAACACACTCGGTTTACTATGTACGACGCTTTCCTTATTCTGGGTCTGAGAGGGGAAGAGAGATTTTACTCCTAACCTTAACGGTCTGCTTCCTTGAACATAGCATCTTGGAAACAACCTAAAATCAACTACTCTTCTGATATTGTGAAACCTCGGGGCCCTTACTATAGAATACGATT
>NW_027169689.1:7500-17500 GCF_036898095.1 Palaemon carinicauda | reverse complement strand
TGAAAATTAGATTAAATATAATATCAACGCTTTACTAAATATCAGTATTTCCCCAGTCTGCATTGTACACTAAACCACTTAAATAATTATACTGTATCTCACTTATGATACTATATAAGACCTTACTTTTTCCATTATAGACTGTAGTTAATATTCATATAGAATTTTTAATTGGCAATTTATATTCCATTCCAAATGCAGTAAAACTGTTACTATTTCCAGAACCATATTTTGCACATCGTCGTTCAGTCACACCATAAACTTTTTTTTCACATGAATCATGGAATTTTCTATACATTCTATTCATCACATTCATTTTTCGTTATTTAAAGCATAAACAATTATCTTCTATAAAGTGTAAATTTAATCTAGGTTTTTTATTTATGAATTTTCTCAAATTTGGTTATTTTATTCCTATACTGCACAATGAACTAAAATTTATCAGTTTCACTTGGCTAATAATTATGGATCTTTTTATATGCCTGTATAACTTTTCCAGTCCATTGGCTAATTTTCATATATGATTCTCAATTCTATTTTCTATGTTTCAAGTATATGTACAACTATAACTTTTCCTGGCTAATTTTCATATATGATTCTGATAACTTTTCCAGTTTCCTTTGGCGAATTCCATTTTCTATGTTCCCCATCTTCTATGTTTCAAGTATATGCACAACTATAACTTTTCCAGGCCACTTGGCCAATTCCCATTTTTTCCCCCATATTCTATGCATAAGTATTCCAGCCCAATGGGCATATAGGTAATTCCCATTTTCTATGGTTCAAGTATATGTAAAACTTTTCAGAAATGGTCGGAATCCTGGTGCTTCCAGCAGCAGATCGGGTTCCTATTTCCTTCCTGGAATTCATCGCCTCGCCTCTCTTCCGGGCGGTACTGGAAGAACCTGGAACCAGCCCTAGACCAACACCAGTGAGGGGGGACCCTGGTCGCACATTCGTCCCTGGTACTATAAAAGGTCTGCAAACCTATCTTTAAAAATTCATTTACAAAATAGCTAAAGGCAACTCAAGAGGCTAAATTGACAACTCATTGAACTCTTAAAACACCATTTTCTATGCTGTATCTGTGAGAAACCTTCAAATAAAATAAACCTGTGAATCAGTCTTATATTCTTTGAATACATCCCTTTTTTGTGGTTTTGAAATGAAACTTGTTTTTGCATTTTTCTTTAATTTTTCACATTTGAAAAACGACTTGAACATAGTTTACAGGAAAAATTGAATAAAGGCAAAATTAAATAAAGCCAAAATATTTTATGGCCAAAAACTGAATAAATCCAAAAGATATAGAGCAAAAAATTATTCAAGGCAACATTCAAACACGGAAATACAAAGTTGACAAGCAAAAAAACTATGACTTAAAAGCAGGACTTGGACTTGAACAATGAAATACACAAAAGTTGACAGGCCATTTTTATACATAATGGAAAACTTCACTGCCAGAAAACTGGACTTGAACAATGAAATACACAAAAGTTGATAGGCCATTTTTATACATAATGGAAAACTTCACTGCGGCCATTTTTATACATAATGGAAAACTTCACTGCGAAATACACAAAAGTTGATAGGCCATTTTTATACATAATGGAAAACTTCACTGCCAGAAAACTGCCTAAGAACCAAAAAAAAAAAAAAAAAAAAAAAAAAAAAAATTAAAATTCATAATTTTCTTATATATTCAAAACGTTTACGAAGAGTGTCCAGAAACTGCGTTATATAAGCCCTGGATTACCGGCTGACTTTTTTTTTATATGGGGGGGAGGGCGGCGCTCCTCTTGATGGCTCACAGGACTGCCACTCTCTCCTCTTGATGGCTCACAGGACTGGCGCTCTCCTCTTGATGGTCACAGGACTGCCACTCTCTCCTCTTGATGGCTCACAGGACTGGCGCTCTCCTCTTGATGGTCACAGGACTGCCACTCTCTCCTCTTGATGGCTCACAAGACTGGCGCTCTCCTCTTGATGGTCACAGGACTGCCACTCTCTCCTCTTGATGGCTCACGGGACTGGCGCTCTCCTCTTGTGGGCTCACAGAACTGGCGCTCTCCTCTTGATGGCTCACAGGACTGCCACTCTCTCCTCTTGATGGCTCACAGGACTGCCACTCTCTCCTCTTGATGGCTCACAGGACTGCCACTCTCTCCTCTTGATGGCTCACAGGACTGCCACTCTCTCCTCTTGATGGCTCACAGGACTGCCACTCTCTCCTCTTGATGGCTCACAGGACTGCCACTCTCTCCTCTTGATGGCTCACAGGACTGCCACTCTCTCCTCTTGATGGCTCACAGGACTGCCACTCTCTCCTCTTGATGGCTCACAGGACTGCCACTCTCTCCTCTTGATGGCTCACAGGACTGCCACTCTCTCCTCTTGATGGCTCACAAGACTGGCGCTCTCCTCTTGTGGGCTCACAAGACTGGCGCTCTCCTCTTGATGGCTCACAGGACTGCCACTCTCTCCTCTTGATGGCTCACAGGACTGCCACTCTCTCCTCTTGATGGCTCACAGGACTGCCACTCTCTCCTCTTGATGGCTCACAGGACTGCCACTCTCTCCTCTTGATGGCTCACAGGACTGCCACTCTCTCCTCTTGATGGCTCAAAGGACTGCCACTCTCTCCTCTTGATGGCTCACAGGACTGGCGCTCTCCTCTTGTGGGCTCACAGGACTGCCACTCTCTCCTCTTGTGGGCTCGCAGGACTGCCACTCTCTCCTCTTGATGGCTCGCAGGACTGCCACTCTCTCCTCTTGATGGCTCGCAGGACTGGCGCTCTTTCCTCTTGATGGCTCGCAGGACTGCCACTCTCTCCTCTTGATGGCTCGCAGGACTGCCACTCTCTCCTCTTGATGGCTCTCAGGACTGCCACTCTCTCCTCTTGATGGCTCACAGGACTGCCACTCTCTCCTCTTGATGGCTCTCAGGACTGCCACTCTCTCCTCTTGATGGCTCGCAGGACTGCCACTCTCTCCTTTTGATGGCTCGCAGGACTGCCACTCTCTCCTCTTGATGGCTCGCAGGACTGCCACTCTCTCCTCTTGATGGCTCGCAGGACTGCCACTCTCTCCTCTTGATGGCTCGCAGGACTGCCACTCTCTCCTCTTGATGGCTCGCAGGACTGCCACTCTCTCCTCTTGATGGCTCACAGGACTGCCACTCTCTCCTCTTGATGGCTCGCAGGACTGCCACTCTCTCCTCTTGATGGCTCTCAGGACTGCCACTCTCTCCTCTTGATGGCTCTCAGGACTGCCACTCTCTCCTCTTGATGGCTCATAGGACTGCCACTCTCTCCTCTTGATGGCTCGCAGAACTGCCACTCTCTCCTCTTGATAGCTCGCAGAACTGCCACTCTCTCCTCTTGATGGCTCGCAGGACTGGCGCTCTCCTCTTGATGGCTCGCAGGACTGGCGCTCTCCTCTTGATGGCTCGCAGGACTGGCGCTCTCCTCTTGATGGCTCGCAGGACTGGCGCTCTCCTCTTGATGGCTCGCAGGACTGGCACTCTCCTCTTGATGGCTCGCAGGACTGCCACTCTCTCCTCTTGATGGCTTGCAGGACTGGCTCGCAGGACTGGCACGCACACTGCTATCGAAGCCCATTCCTGTGAATGATAAAATCTGAATTAGTATTGTCGTATATTTCATGTGTAACATGTTTTACATTAAAGAATTCCTGACTGATGAAATTTTACTAGAGACTACACAAAATACCCCTTCTTTCTCCGTTGAATTCACTGACACGTCATGACCATTGCTACGAAATGAGAAATGAAAGACTTTGAAAGGAGTTTTACACCCAAGTCCAAATTGGTGATATAAACGGACTCAAGTCCGTCCATGTCACTCATTTGGACTTTGGTATTAACCAATCAAGTCTTCATTTTCCTTTTCGTGGCTATAATTATTTACTTATGTATTTTGTATACAAAATAAAACTAAACAAAAATTTTAACGCTAACTCTCAGACAATATAACATGATCAGTTGGGTAAAATTCTGAGAGTTTTGAGTTTTGAGTCAATTAGTTTTTCCCTAAAATAAACCCTGATCAGTATGTCAAATTCTGAGAGTTTTGAGTCAATTATTTCCTAAAATAAATCCTGATCAGTATGTCAAATTCTGAGAGTTTTGAGTCAATTATTTCCCTAAAATTAACCTGATCAGTATGTCAAATTCTGAGAGTTTTCGAGTCAATTATTTCCCTAAAATTAACCCTGATCAGTATGTCAAATATTCTGAGAGCTTTTAGTCAATTATTTCCCTAAAATTAACCCTGATCAGTATGTCAAATTCTGAGAGCTTTGAGTCAATTATTTCCCTAAAATTAACCCTGATTGGTATGTCAAATTCTGAGAGCTTCGAGTCAATTATTTCCCTAAAATTAACCCTGATTGGTATGTCAAATTCTGAGAGCTTTGAGTCAATTATTTCCCTAAAATTAACCCTGATCAGTATGTCAAATTCTGAGAGCTTTGAGTCAATTATTTCCCTAAAATTAACCCTGATCAGTAAGGTAAATTCTGAAAGCTTTGAGTCAATTATTTCCCTAAAATAAACCCTGATCAGTAAGGTAAATTTGAGCTTTGGAGTCAATTATTTCCCTAAAATAAACCCTGGTCAGTAAGGAAAATTCGCTGAGCTTTTAGTCAATTATTTCCCTAAAATAAACCCTGGTCAGTAAGGAAAATTCGCTGAGCTTTTAGTCAATTATTTCCCTAAAATAAACCCTGGTCAGTAAGGAAAATTCTCAGCTTTTAGTCAATTATTTCCCTAAAATAAACCCTGGTCAGTAAGGAAAATTCTCAGAACTTTTAGTCAATTATTTCCCTAAAATAAATCCTGGTCAGTAAGGAAAATTCTCCGAACTTTTAGTCAATTATTTCCCTAAAATAAACCCTGGTCAGTAAGGAAAATTCTCAGAACTTTTAGTCAATTATTTCCCTAAAGTAAACCCTGGTCAGTAAGGAAAATTCTCCGAACTTTTAGTCAATTATTTCCCTAAAATAAACCCTGGTCAGTAAGGAAAATTCTCAGAACTTTTAGTTAATTATTTCCCTAAAATAAACCCTGGTCAGTAAGGAAAATTCGCTGAGCTTTTAGTCAATTATTTCCCTAAAATAAACCCTGGTCAGTAAGGAAAATTCTCAGAACTTTTAGTTAATTATTTCCCTAAAATAAACCCTGGTCAGTAAGGAAAATTCTCAGAACTTTTAGTCAATTATTTCCCTAAAATAAACCCTGGTCAGTAAGGAAAATTCTCAGAACTTTTAGTCAATTATTTCCCTAAAATAAACCCTGGTCAGTAAGGAAAATTCTCAGAACTTTTAGTCAATTATTTCCCTAAAATAAACCCTGGTCAGTAAGGAAAATTCTCAGAACTTTTAGTCAATTATTTCCCTAAAATAAACCCTGGTCAGTAAGGAAAATTCGCTGAGCTTTTAGTCAATTATTTCCCTAAAATAAACCCTGGTCAGTAAGGAAAATTCTCAGAACTTTTAGTCAATTATTTCCCTAAAATAAACCCTGGTCAGTAAGGAAAATTCGCTGAGCTTTTAGTCAATTATTTCCCTAAAATAAACCCTGGTCAGTAAGGAAAATTCTCAGAACTTTTAGTCAATTATTTCCCTAAAATAAACCCTGGTCAGTAAGGAAAATTCTCAGAACTTTTAGTCAATTATTTCCCTAAAATAAACCCTGGTCAGTAAGGAAAATTCTCAGAACTTTTAGTTAATTATTTCCCTAAAATAAACCCTGGTCAGTAAGGAAAATTCGCTGAGCTTTTAGTCAATTATTTCCCTAAAATAAACCCTGGTCAGTAAGGAAAATTCTCCGAACTTTCAGTCAATTATTTCCCTAAAATAAACCCTGGTCAGTAAGGAAAATTCTCCGAACTTTCAGTCAATTATTTCCCTAAAATAAACCCTGGTCAGTAAGGAAAATTCTCCGAACTTTTAGTCAATTATTTCCCTAAAATAAACCCTGGTCAGTAAGGAAAATTCTCAGAACTTTCAGTCAATTATTTCCCTAAAATAAACCCTGGTCAGTAAGGAAAATTCTCAGAACTTTCAGTCAATTATTTCCCTAAAATAAACCCTGGTCAGTAAGGAAAATTCTCAGAACTTTCAGTCAATTATTTCCCTAAAATAAACCCTGGTCAGTAAGGAAAATTCTCAGAACTTTCAGTCAATTATTTCCCTAAAATAAACCCTGGTCAGTAAGGAAAATTCTCAGAACTTTCAGTCAATTATTTCCCTAAAATAAACCCTGGTCAGTAAGGAAAATTCTCAGAACTTTTAGTCAATTATTTCCCTAAAATAAACCCTGGTCAGTAAGGAAAATTCTCAGAACTTTCAGTCAATTATTTCCCTAAAATAAACCCTGGTCAGTAAGGAAAATTCTCAGAACTTTTAGTCAATTATTTCCCTAAAATAAACCCTGGTCCGTAAGGAAAATTCTCAGAACTTTTAGTCAATTATTTCCCTAAAATAAACCCTGGTCAGTAAGGAAAATTCTCAGAACTTTTAGTCAATTATTTCCCTAAAATAAACCCTGGTCAGTAAGGAAAATTCTCAGAACTTTTAGTCAATTATTTCCCTAAAATAAACCCTGGTCAGAAAGGAAAATTCTCAGAACTTTCAGTCAATTATTTCCCTAAAATAAACCCTGGTCAGTAAGGAAAATTCGCTGAGCTTTTAGTCAATTATTTCCCTAAAATAAACCCTGGTCAGTAAGGAAAATTCTCAGAACTTTCAGTCAATTATTTCCCTAAAATAAACCTTGGTCAGTAAGGAAAATTCTCAGAACTTTTAGTCAATTATTTCCCTAAAATAAACCCTGGTCAGTAAGTAAAATTCTCAGAACTTTTAGTCAATTATTTCCTTAAAATAAACCCTGGTCAGTAAGGAAAATTCTCAGAACTTTTAGTTAATTATTTCCCTAAAATAAACCCTGGTCAGTAAGGAAAATTCTCAGAACTTTTAGTTAATTATTTCCCTAAAATAAACCCTGGTCAGTAAGGAAAATTCGCTGAGCTTTTAGTCAATTATTTCCCTAAAATAAACCCTGGTCAGTAAGGAAAATTCTCAGAACTTTCAGTCAATTATTTCCCTAAAATAAACCCTGGTCAGTAAGGAAAATTCTCAGAACTTTTAGTCAATTATTTCCCTAAAATAAACCCTGGTCAGTAAGGAAAATTCTCAGAACTTTTAGTCAATTATTTCCCTAAAATAAACCCTGGTCAGTAAGGAAAATTCTCAGAACTTTTAGTCAATTATTTCCCTAAAATAAACCCTGGTCAGTAAGGAAAATTCTCAGAACTTTTAGTCAATTATTTCCCTAAAATAAACCCTGGTCAGTAAGGAAAATTCTCAGAACTTTTAGTCAATTATTTCCCTAAAATAAACCCTGGTCAGTAAGGAAAATTCTCAGAACTTTTAGTCAATTATTTCCCTAAAATAAACCCTGGTCAGTAAGGAAAATTCTCAGAACTTTTAGTCAATTATTTCCCTAAAATAAACCCTGGTCAGTAAGGAAAATTCTCAGAACTTTTAGTCAATTATTTCCCTAAAATAAACCCTGGTCAGTAAGGAAAATTCTCAGAACTTTTAGTTAATTATTTCCCTAAAATAAACCCTGGTCAGTAAGGAAAATTCGCTGAGCTTTTAGTCAATTATTTCCCTAAAATAAACCCTGGTCAGTAAGGAAAATTCTCAGAACTTTCAGTCAATTATTTCCCTAAAATAAACCCTGGTCAGTAAGGAAAATTCTCAGAACTTTCAGTCAATTATTTCCCTAAAATAAACCCTGGTCAGTAAGGAAAATTCTCAGAACTTTTAGTCAATTATTTCCCTAAAATAAACCCTGGTCAGTAAGGAAAATTCTCAGAACTTTTAGTCAATTATTTCCCTAAAATAAACCCTGGTCAGTAAGGAAAATTCTCAGAACTTTAGTCAATTATTTCCCTAAAATAAACCCTGGTCAGTAAGGAAAATTCTCAGAACTTTTAGTCAATTATTTCCCTAAAATAAACCCTGGTCAGTAAGGAAAATTCTCAGAACTTTAGTCAATTATTTCCCTAAAATAAACCTGGTCAGTAAGGAAAATTCTCAGAACTTTTAGTCAATTATTTCCCTAAAATAAACCCTGGTCAGTAAGGAAAATTCTCAGAACTTTTAGTCAATTATTTCCCTAAAATAAACCCTGGTCAGTAAGGAAAATTCTCAGAACTTTTAGTCAATTATTTCCCTAAAATAAACCCTGGTCAGTAAGGAAAATTCTCAGAACTTTTAGTCAATTATTTCCCTAAAATAAACCCTGGTCAGTAAGGAAAATTCTCAGAACTTTAGTCAATTATTTCCCTAAAATAAACCCTGGTCAGTAAGGAAAATTCTCAGAACTTTTAGTCAATTATTTCCCTAAAATAAACCCTGGTCAGTAAGGAAAATTCTCAGAGCTTTAGTCAATTATTTCCCTAAAATAAACCCTGGTCAGTAAGGAAAATTCTCAGAACTTTTAGTCAATTATTTCCCTAAAATAAACCCTGGTCAGTAAGGAAAATTCTCAGAACTTTCAGTCAATTATTTCCCTAAAATAAACCCTGGTCAGTAAGGAAAATTCTCAGAACTTTTAGTCAATTATTTCCCTAAAATAAACCCTGGTCAGTAAGGAAAATTCTCAGAACTTTTAGTCAATTATTTCCCTAAAATAAACCCTGGTCAGTAAGGAAAATTCGCTGAGCTTTTAGTCAATTATTTCCCTAAAATAAACCCTGGTCAGTAAGGAAAATTCTCAGAACTTTCAGTCAATTATTTCCCTAAAATAAACCCTGGTCAGTAAGGAAAATTCTCAGAACTTTCAGTCAATTATTTCCCTAAAATAAACCCTGGTCAGTAAGGAAAATTCTCAGAACTTTTAGTCAATTATTTCCCTAAAATAAACCCTGGTCAGTAAGGAAATTCTCAGAACTTTTAGTCAATTATTTCCCTAAAATAAACCCTGGTCAGTAAGGAAAATTCTCAGAACTTTCAGTCAATTATTTCCCTAAAATAAACCCTGGTCAGTAAGGAAAATTCTCAGAACTTTTAGTCAATTATTTCCCTAAAATAAACCCTGGTCAGTAAGGAAAATTCTCAGAACTTTCAGTCAATTATTTCCCTAAAATAAACCCTGGTCAGTAAGGAAAATTCTCAGAACTTTTAGTCAATTATTTCCCTAAAATAAACCCTGGTCCGTAAGGAAAATTCTCAGAACTTTTAGTCAATTATTTCCCTAAAATAAACCCTGGTCAGTAAGGAAAATTCTCAGAACTTTTAGTCAATTATTTCCCTAAAATAAACCCTGGTCAGTAAGGAAAATTCTCAGAACTTTGTCAATTATTTCCCTAAAATAAACCCTGGTCAGTAAGGAAAATTCGCTGAGCTTTTAGTCAATTATTTCCCTAAAATAAACCCTGGTCAGTAAGGAAAATTCTCAGAACTTTCAGTCAATTATTTCCCTAAAATAAACCCTGGTCAGTAAGGAAAATTCTCAGAACTTTTAGTCAATTATTTCCCTAAAATAAACCCTGGTCAGTAAGGAAAATTCGCTAAGCTTTTAGTCAATTATTTCCCTAAAATAAACCCTGGTCAGTAAGGAAAATTCTCAGAACTTTCAGTCAATTATTTCCCTAAAATAAACCCTGGTCAGTAAGGAAAATTCTCAGAACTTTTAGTCAATTATTTCCCTAAAATAAACCCTGGTCAGTAAGGAAAATTCTCAGAACTTTTAGTCAATTATTTCCCTAAAATAAACCCTGGTCAGTAAGGAAAATTCTCAGAACTTTTAGTCAATTATTTCCCTAAAATAAACCCTGGTCAGTAAGGAAAATTCTCAGAACTTTCAGTCAATTATTTCCCTAAAATAAACCCTGGTCAGTAAGGAAAATTCTCAGAACTTTTAGTCAATTATTTCCCTAAAATAAACCCTGGTCAGTAAGGAAAATTC
>NW_027169689.1:0-2500 GCF_036898095.1 Palaemon carinicauda | reverse complement strand
ACTAAATATGATTAAAAATAAAATGGCTGGTAAATGGAGAAAATTCCTAAAATCGAGACAATTTTGATTACAGCAGAATTAAATGTACCTAAACATATTTGTAATATTGTAAAGTAAAATAATATGCATGTACACTGGTAGTTATTTCAGAGAAATGTATTGGTCTGTGTACCCAAACTCTTTGACTTCTATAACTAATTAGATTTTCGTGTCAGGGAACCGGCAGGAATTCCAGAGTGGACTAGTTTTTGGACAAGCTGAAAGGGGTAGGGGGACTCAGTCAGTCAGGGATTGTAAGTCCCTGAGGAAACAGGTAGTTAAGAGAACACTAGTGTGAGGTCTGCGAGGGCTTTTCAAGAATTTTACTTGTGTCCATTGTATTTTTTATTAGGAATTACCATAAATACAATACAAAAAAAAAGTCGTCCTGCATATAATGGATAATATGAACAAAATGTCTATTTTCCTTTCTGTGCATTATAACGTATACAAATCAAGCATTACATTATTAAGAATCAAATTAATAAACTAGTTAAAACAGCTTCGTATTCCCAACTAATTGCTGTTAAACACCTACGGAATTTTCATCAGGATCCAATAAAAAAAAAAAAAATTTCCCAGAATCTCACAAAAACTAAACCACACAAAAACTATATATAGCAGACCTCAATACAAAGATTTCAGGATCCTAAATGTTACCCAACAATGCCAAAAATAGGGAGAAATGAACTTGAACTATGAAAAACTACAGAAGAAATCTTAAGTCATGAAGTAATGATAAAAAATAGGGGGAAACTTATCGAGCAAGTAAACTTTTCAGGATTAATATAAACAGGAAAAACATTTAAACAAGAATAACAGAAAGAAACCAAACAGATAGAAAAAAAAATAGGAGAGAATAGAATTAATGCTACGTTTCTGCTATTAAAGGTTGTGTTATCATTTACTTAGATTTCTTTCCATTGAAGTTTTGTTTATTTATTTGAAATGTGTATTTTCTATTACTATTATTATATTATCATTACTTGCCGGGCTAAAACCGTAATTGGAAAAAGCAGGATGCTATAAGCTCGGGGGCCTCTTACACGGAAAAATAGCCCAGTGAGGATAGGAAACAAGGAAAAATTAGAATATTCTAGGAACACATAGGAGGAATAGAAATTTTTTTTCATATTTTTAAGCGATTTTTCATAAGTTCATTATAACATGTCCATTTCTACTCGTCAAAAAATCAAAAAACGAAAAATACATTTACAGGCCCAATGAATCGGCTTTAGTTTGGATTAGTACTAGTCTGGTTTGGTTTTAGTTTGGTTAGGGTTTTGCTTAGTTTTGGCTGGGTTTTGGTTTGGTTTGGTTTTAGTTTGGTTTGGTTTTAGTTCTGGCTGGGTTTTGGTTTGGTTTTAAGTTTGGTGGTTTGGTTTTGTTTTAGTTTGAGATTGGTTCTAGTTTGGCTTGGTTTTAGTTTGGTTTGGTTTTAGTTTGGTTTGATTTAGTTTGGTTTTAATTCTGACTGGGTTTTAGCTTGGTTTGGTTTTAGTTCTGGCTGGGTTTTGGTTTGGTTTGTTTTGGTTTGGTTTTAGTTTGGTGGTTTGGTTATGTTGTAGTTTGGACTGGTTTTAGTTACCCAACAATGCCAAAAATACAAAAACAAAAAATACATTTACAGGCCCAATGAATCGGCTAAATTCATACGGATTATGCCGAAATAAATTTATGAGATAAAAAATGTATTAAATCTTGTTGATAAAGATTGTAGAAATGAAAAACCTATAATAAATCATATTTGAATATTATCTATTAAACCTCCGCTGCTTACAACATTAAAATCTTAAAAACAGAAAAAAACTCAAAATCGGATAAAGTTTTCTGACCTAAACATCCACAAAATACATTTTTTAACAGTTAAAATAGTGCCAAACTTACTGCAGTGGGAGAGATATTAACGTGAACACATTAAAGAGAGAGAGAGAGAGAGAGAGGAGAGAGGAGAGAGAGAGGAGAGAGAGAGAGAGAGAGAGAGAGAGAGAGAGAGAGAGAGAGGCTTCTTTTACATATTAGAATAAGCATAATATACAAAATAACGTAACAATTACGATAACGCATCTTTATTCGTACGACAACTTCGCTCAAAGAGGAAAACTCATTTTTTGCAAGTATTGAAAACCATGAGGCAATTTTTTATGACTTATACGAAATCTTACTAAATTCAAGGACAATGAAAATCCTCTTTTAATAAACAGACAGAACAAACTCAATCCTACTACACCAACATACAAAACTAAGCAATTTAGTCACCTGGTAGAGTCAATAATGTCACAACCGAAAATTCAGGCTACACTTTCTTTGTCTTGCAAGGCTTAAAAAAGATGCTACATATATAAAGTGAACTATAGACTACAATAGGAAAAGAATGGCCCTGCATATCACATCTTGAAATAGACCTCAATATAAGAGGATCAATAGATACTATTTTTGTACAGGTGGAATTTTTCTATAG
>NW_027169688.1:0-34903 GCF_036898095.1 Palaemon carinicauda | reverse complement strand
TCATATATAAACTATAAAAAGACTTATTTTATAATTTTACCCTTGTTTTAATCCCTTTCTTCCTGTTGGGCACTCTAACATTCTCTATCCCTATTGTATACCTATTAACTAGCATATTGGAAAGAACCCCTTCGTGAAACGCAGTTCTTTGCGATTTTGGTGATTGACCCTATCAATATTGTAGTTAATTTGACTTTAGAGTAATAAGCTTAATTTTGATGAATTCAGATGTCGTGGGGCTCTTAGATTTTAAAATAGGAAATTAGAACACCCCTTATTGTATGTTACATGATGTAAAGAATAATTTTTTTTCTTTTGACTATGTACTACGATATTGTTGATCATTTTGTACATTACATTATTAGCCTTACACTTGAGACAGTTCTTCATGATGCATATGGAGGTTTTTCTCTTTCTTCACTGTACTAATATAGTCAGTTAATTTATTTTTTAGGCAGGGAGTGGCTGAGAGGTACCCAGCCACCTCTATATATACTCTCATATCTGTGAGACGTCACTTTTTATTGCAGGCAGGACCTATGCGAGATAGGTGATGGTGGGCCAATTTATATAAATAACTCTAGGTTTGTGTTAGTTAGGGAAAAATACAATTAATTTCCGAATTTGTCATCTGTTCCCATACTAACAAACCTTCCATTATATAGGCCTAGGTGGATAACTCACTCTTAAGTGGGTGGAAGTCCTAGGTCTGGCATGGACATTAAACCGGTTTTACCTAGTACAGTATATGACTGTGGTCTAGGGAAAACTGAAATATAAAAAGCGAGTGTATTTGCAGCCTGTACAATTTAGTAAAATAAGAGGTTGTTTTTTGTATGAACGTCTTGAGTTTTAAACAGGAAAAAACAACAAGACGCATCACATCACTCCCTCGCACAAAGCAATGGGGATGTGGACAGTATAAAAATTCTATGACTTAAACTAGGCTACACAAGGGAAGGGAAGGGAAGAGGTTGAAGCCAGCTTGCAGAGGGACCCATGGCGCTGTACCCCAAGAGAGGGGAAGATGAAGGAAGGAAAGCCGGTCATTCTTCTCAGTCATCCCAATCTTAACCCAGGAAACCAATGCTATCAACTAATTGCTACTTGCTACTTGTCCATCAAGGAGCTTGAGGTATCTTAAACTCCTTGTTGAGCAGCCACCACAGGACCGATAGTAAACGTATCGAGCCTCGTGTGGGTCACGTATTTGAGGTAATGGGCTGTGAATGTGGTTTGTCTTTTCCACACCCATTTGGAGAACCTTCAACACGGAAAAGTTGCGTTTGAACGCCAGGGAAGTACTGATTCCCCTGACGTCATGGGCTCTAGGTCGACGCAAATATAGTCTAATGGCTACCTCCAGTTGTGGCTGAAAGAAAATCCACAAATAACTCAATGTTTGTAATAGGGAAAAATACAAATCATCTCCAAAATTGTCATATTTGTTAGACTACTGTACAGTAATGTTCATTCTATAACTTGTAGGATATTTTTCTGTCTTGTTTTTATAAAATTTTCACACGATTAAATGTTTTAGAAATGCTTTGCTATAGTTAAGTTAGGCAGCTTAACTAATCTACATTAGTTAAGTCTGTTTTTCCCCCCACTATATTTGTTCATAAAACTTCTACTTTGTGGTGTATTATTATTATTTTTATTACTTGCTAAACTACAACCCTAGTTGAAAAAGCAGGATGCTATAAGCCCAGAGGCTCCAACAGGGATGATAGCCCAGTAAGGAAAGGAAACAAGGAAAATTAAAATATTTTAAGAACTGTAACACCATCAAAATATAAATATAAACTAAAACTTTAACAAAACAAGAGGAAGAGAAATAAGATAGAAGTGTACCCGAGTGTACCCTCAAGCAAGAGAACTCTAGCTGTGGATGTTTCCCTGCAGTAATACATTGACGCGAGATGACCTTATGCCTTCATCGCTTGGCCATAGGGCACAAATTCATAAATTTCGTGCAGTTCAGGGACATTTTTCCATAGTTTTCCATTTACAATGGTACCACAGTTTACAAGTTTCATTTTTTCTGGGAGCTGGCTCGCAAACTAAAATTCTAGTATCCACATGTCCATAAATACACGCATTCATATGCTCCTGCGCGAATGTACACCCTCGTCCTTTGATAGTAATCAACTTTCAGCTTGGCTGGTATTGGTCACACTCGGTTGACGCAAGAGTTTCTGCTGAAGGGCCATCACCAACCTTATTGTGAAGACTGTTTAGTACCTCTAACAGTGAGGCATTTGTTGACCGAATGCCCCAATTATAACAACTTAAGGAATAGATATTTGTTTGAGGCTCGAGGTGAGGGTGGCAGATTCATCCTTACCAAGATTCCTGGACATGATGTGTCTTACTAATGCAAGTGGCCTTTTTAGATTTATTTCAGAAGCAGGTCTTCTGAAAACTATCTAACTTTTATAATGACATTCAACTTTTAAGGTTTTAATTGAATATTCTTTAATTTTTTTGTATGTATAAGTTTAATGATATCGGCGTCAATGACCTTATATGTCAGGATGCCTGAAAACCTTAAATCAATCAATCAATCAATCAGCTTGTCTGGAACTTCAGTAGTGAAAATTTAGAACAAGGTGTATCCTCAACTTAGAAACATTCGACTTACAAATATCCAATATTATATAATTTAACCCTTTTACCCCCCAAAGGACGTACTGGTACGTTTCACAAAACTCATCCCTCTACCCCCATGGACGTACCGGTACGTCTTTGCAAAAAACTGCTATTTACATTTTTTTTTTTCAATATTTAACTTAGCCGGTGTTTATATAGCTGCAACTCTGTTGCCCGACAGACAACTCTACGGTAAAAACTCGCCACCGATCGCTACAAAGGTTGCGGGTGTGCCCAACAGCGCCATCTGTCGTCCAGATACCCAGTACTCAATGTAAACAAAGACTCAATTTTCTCTCTGTCGAGCTATCGACAAGACGTACTTACTCGCTGTTGCTAAACTGGAGTTTTTTCACAACTAATTGGTGAAGTACATTATTCTAGTTTTGAGCTTTCGCTATGCAGGTGTTTTATCTTCATCTTAAATCTTGAACTCGTTTTGGATAGATTTAATTATGGTGACAAAGAGAGTATGGACTTTCTTTCACTTTTAAATGGCCGACCCTTCCCTTAGACGGAAGTGTGTTTAGGCTTTTAGTAATTATCTTATCACGTTATAGATTTTCCTCTATATATTTTATATCTCTCCGCCTTTATTAGGCCTCTTCGATTAACTTTCCATTTATTATAAACATATAAAAATAATTTTAATGTTTTGTTTATGTAGACCTTTCCTGAGAGTAGGCGGTCCTAACTTGGAAACCGAAGTTAATCAACGTTGAGCCCTTTATATCGTAATTAGCTTTTAAAGAGCTAAGGATTTAAAACTTTTTAAATGTAATATTTTATGAAAGAATTTCTTTGATAGTCTTCGTACTGTTTTCAAAGATGAACTAACGTTTAGTTTATTTATGCTACGCAGTTGTTGACGTTCAGGACGTTCAACATGCGCTCTATCGTTACGATAGAGAGAGAGTGTATCACGGTTTCACTTTGCAGTAAGAGTAAATCGATTTTGACGTTTTGTTCATTCTTTCTTAGCTTAAATGTTTTAAATTCTATTTTAAAGGAACTTTTTATTTGAAAAACCTTTCAGTTTTTTCCTTTAGTCAAATAACATGTTTTTTTGACGAAATATAATTGGGCTCTTCTCTTAGGTGCGAAATCAAGAGAGAAAGAGAGAGAGAGATAGAGACGGAGGGAGAGAGAGGAGAGAAAACGTTCCGTTCAAGCGGGTGACGTTGTTCTCGAGTTACTCTCGTCCCTAGTCGCTGTACGGGGAGGAAGGATAAAACGTTTTTAGTTTTTTATTCTCGTCCCCAGGCTATGTGCGGTGAGAGATTGAAAACGTAGTTATATGAACTAGTGTTTAGTCTCTTTCCCAGCCACTGATTTTTTTATCTTAAAATATGTTTTCTGTTTTTTGCTGGTATTAATGAGCTCGCATTATACGACTGGTTTCGCAATTACTACCTTTTAATGAAGGGTAGAATTGCGTGTTTCAGGTAGAAATCAGTAAAAGTTTCGATTTCAGTGAAATAATTGCAAAACAGAAAATCGAAGTGATAAAGTGATATGTGCAAAGTGTTACAGTGTTGCGTCCGAGGGTTCGTCTGTTCGTGCCTGTCGTTCACCTAGTCCGGGACCTCTTGCATGCTCCCAAGCCCAGGGGAGAAGTAATGTCAAACGACTTATGGGTTCGAGAGGCCTTGACCAACGAACAGACGTTTTCCCTCTATGGTATCGGGTGTATCTTACCAAGATCTCCCTTACCATAAGACGAGAGAGACGTTGTTTCTCCTCGTCATCCGAAGGCTTTTCGCATAAGAAACCTGTCACAAGGTTTCGAAGCCCTTAAGCGAAAGTCAGTCCTTTCAGGATAGGTCCAGCGTCCTGGTTACAACCATTAGGACAGCTCTGACCCTATGCAGTCATCGGATAACTGCTCGCCGCCTAACAAAAACGTAACACAGACTCCGAGAGTCTTTTTTTGTAGGCAAAGTGTTGCGGTCACAGACGTTACCCTCGTCTCTTACCACAACCATTTCCGTTGATCCTTGATGGGTTGTATGGCAAGACATGCAGTATATGCTTGCCTCCCTTATGGAAGACTATTCTGCCGATTAGTCCGTTGAGTCTAGCCGTTTATCTCATCGATATCCTGGCTTTCAGCCAACCTAACGTTCCTTTGTGCTTACTGTTGACGTTGGCGTAGCTTAGTCACGTCAGTCAGGTTGTTTAGAACCACACTCGATGCGGTCTCGTGTGGTTTTTCAGCCGCATTTGGACGTTAGGCCACTTGCTGATGCTCCTGTTGACGTTCAAGACGTTCACTAACAATCGGAGTTGACTTGTTTTGACGCTGTGCGTCAACCTCCGCATTCTAGAGTTGTTTTGACTGCTCAGTCTAGGCAGTCAAAGCAGTCTCGAGTGGACACTGTGCGTCCTCACGCACCTGTTGTGGTTGACAGTTCAGTTGTTGACAGTTCACAGACTGTCAAGCAGTTACATGACGTTGCGTTCTGGTCCGCTACTAATGCACCAGTGAGTGTGGACTCTGCTTGTAAAGCATTGCCACCACGGTAGGTCTCTCCCTTGCTTGAGACTCAGCTTTTATCGGACAAGGTTCCTGTAGATGAGGAAGTTGCTGTTCCCCCTCCTACTGATATTCCCTTGAGGACTCTGTCAGATGGAGAGGAGCCTAAAGCTGCTTAGCCTCCTATGGACTTTAATTAAATCATGATGATTTTTTTTTAAGGATCTTTGTCCGGATCTTTTTGTAACTGCTGCTCCTCGTTCGCCTAAACGTCAGAGCTTACACTAGGCCTAGCTACTTCGAAGCCGTTGTTTTTAAGATACACTAGTGCTCTCTCGCTCTTCTAAGAGAGCTTTACGTTGGCTAGGCGACTGGTTTTTCACCAGGAGGAGTTTGGGGGATACAGCCTTTGCTTTCCCTTCTTTTAAACTGGTTTATAGAGCGAGAGTCTGATATGACACGAGAGAAGTTCTCGGCTTGGGAGTTCATGCCTCTGCCCAGATAGACTTCTCAATTCTCGTAGACTCTCCCTGGCGCCTGGCCAGGAGACGCTCCAAGTTGTTTACAGGTCAACTTCACAGCTGTTTTCGAGCCTTTGAAGTTTTGCTGTACAATTATGTCATGCATAACAAGGCTTTCAGGGATGGTAAACGGTACCGCCTCAGTCACTAACCCCGTCTGTTGCCACACCTGCTCCCGTAGACCCTAAATGGGCTTTGCTGCAAGACATGCAGTCCAAGCTTGTGTCCTTGATAGAGGACTTTAATGCGGAGAAGGTTGCTACTGAACCTTCTGGCCAACAACCTTCCAACCGGTCGGTTGTGCGCCCTGTTGACGCTGAGGTAACCTACTTGCGTCTGCCAGTTGAGGTGGTTCCTCCACCGATGCGACCCAGTGTGGGTTGCCAGCCGCACGTTGACGTTAAGCGACGCTCGGAGGTGGTTGTTGACGTTCAGGACGTTCAACAACCAGCAGAGGTGACTTGTTTTGACGCAGTGCGTCAACCTCAGCAACCCGGTAGGGTGTTGACTGCACAACCCAGACGGTCTAGACAGTCTCGGGTTGACGCTGTGCTTCCTCGCGCACCCATGGTTGTTGACAGTTCACAGACTGTGCAGCAGTTCCATGATGTTGCGTCCGGCTCCGTCACGCATCCACCAGTGCGACCGGACTCAGCGAGCCAGACGTTGCCCACTCCGTTGCCGTTTCCTCATCAGTTTTCGGATGAGGAACCCTCTGATGAGAACGTTGCTGAACAACAAGACGATCAGCCCCCAGAATAGATCAAGCCCTGCTATCCATCCAGAAGATGCTGAAGAAGGAACGCTGCTCAGTCAGGCTGTGGATGAGTCTGGTAGGGACGCTGTCATCCGTGGAACAATTTGTGTCACTAGGAAGACTACACCTCCGTCCTCTTCAATACCATCTAGCTTTTCACTGGAAAAAGGACAAGACGCTAGAAGCGGTCTCGATCCCGGTTTCCGAAAAGATAAAGTCTTGTCTGACTTGGTGGAAGGACAATATCAACCTAAGAGAGGGTCTTCCCCTGGCTGTTCAGACTCCCAACCACGTTCTCTTCTCGGACGCATCGGACGTGGGCTGGGGCGCGACACTAGACGGTCGGGAATGCTCAGGACTGTGGAACTCGAGTCAGAGGAGCATGCATATCAACTGCAAGGAGCTGTTGGCAGTACATCTGGCCTTGAAAAGCTTCAAGTCTCTCCTTCGAGGCAAAGTGTTGGAAGTTAACTCGGACATCACCACGGCCTTGGCGTACATCTCCAAATAAGGAGGTACCCACTCACTGATGTTGTACGAGATCACAAGGGACCTGCTCATCTGGTCAAAAGGTCAAGACATCTCCCTAGTAACGAGGTTCATCCAAGGCGACTTGAACGTCATAGCAGATTGTCTCAGTCGGAAAGGGCAAGTAATTCCAACCGAATGGACCCTCCACAGGGATGTGTGCAAGAGACTTTGGGCCACTTGGGGTAAAACCATCCATAGATCTCTTTGCAACCACGCTGACCAAGAGGCTTCCAATCTATTGCTCTCCAGTCCCGGACCCAGCAGCAATACATATAGATGCTTTCCTCCTAGATTGGTCACATCTGGATCTCTACGCATTCCCACCGTTCAAGATTGTCAACAAGGTACTGCAGAAGTTCGCCTCTCACGAAGGGACAAGGTTGACGTTAGTTGCTTCCCTCTGGCCCGCGAGAGAATGGTTCACCGAGATACTTCGATGGTTAGTAGACGTTCCCAGTAGTCTTCCTCTAAGGGTAGACCTTCTACGTCAGCCACACGTAAAGAAGGTACTCCAAAGCCTCCACGCTCTTCGTCTGACTGCCTTCAGACTATCGAAAGACTCTCGAGAGCTAGAGGCTTTTCGAAGGAAGCAGCCAGTGCGATTGCTAGAGCAAGGAGAGCTTCTTCCATTAGAGTCTACCAATCGAAGTGGGAAGTCTTCCGAGACTGGTGCAAGTCAGTTTCTGTATCCTCGACCAGTACCTCTGTAGCTCAAATAGCTGTTTTTCTCTTATACCTGAGAAAAGGACGATCCCTTTCAGCTCCCACTATCAAGGGCTACAGAAGCATGTTGGCATCGGTCTTCCGGCATAGAGGCTTAGATCTTTCCAAACATAAAGATCTGCAAGACCTCCTTAAGTCTTTTGAGACCACCAAGGAGCGTCGTTTGGCTACCCCTGGATGGAATTTAGACGTGGTACTAAGATTCTTCATGTCAGACAGGTTGGAGCCGTTACAATCAGCCTCCCTGAAAGATCTCACTCTTAAGACTCTTTTCCTGGTATGCTTAGCCTCGGCTAAAAGAGTCAGTGAGATTCATGCCTTCAGCAAGAACATAGGATTTTCGTCAGAAAAAGCCACTTGTTCGCTACAACTTGGTTTTCTAGCCAAAAATGAGCTGCCTTCTCGGCCTTGGCCTAAATCTTTCGATATCCCCAGCTTATCGGAGATCGTAGGCAATGAACTAGAAAGAGTCTTATGCCCTGTTAGAGCTCTTAAGTTCTATTTAAAGCGTACTAAACCTTTACAAGGCCAATCTGAAGCTTTATGGTGTTCAGTTAAGAAACCATCCTTGCCTTTGTCAAAGAATGCTTGGTCAGACTTTATCAGATTGTTAATACGAGAAGCTCATTCACATCTGAGTGAGGAAGACCGAACTTTGCTTAAGGTGAAGACGCACGAAGTTAGAGCTGTAACAACTTCCGTGGCCTTTAAGCAAAATATATTTCTGCAAAGTATAATGGACGCAACCTATTGGAGAAGCAAGTCAGTGTTCGCGTCATTTTACTTGAAAGATGTCCAGTCTCTTTACAAGAACTGCTACACACTGGGACCATTCGTAGCAGCGAGTGCAGTAGTGGGTGAGGGCTCAACCACTACAATTCCCTAATTCCATACCCTTTTAATCTTTCTCTTGAAATGTTTTTATTGTTGTTTTTTGGGTTGTCCGGAAGGCTAAGAAGCCTTTCGCATCCTGGTTGATTTGGCGGGTGGTCAAAGTCATTTCTTGAGAGCGCCTAGATTAGGGGTTTTGATGAGGTCCTGTTGTATGGGTTGCAACCCTTGATACTTCAGATCCTAGGGGTCGATCAGCATCCTAAGAGGATCGCGAGGCTCCGTAAGGAAGACGTACTTAAAAGGCAGAGAAATTGTTCAAGTCGACTTCCTTACCAGGTACCTATTTATTTTGTTTTTGTTATTTTGATAACTTCTAAAATGAAATAAAAACTCTTAGCTCATAAAAGTGTAAACATATATTGCTGGTCTCTACCCACCCCCCTGGGTGTGAATCAGCTATATAATCACCGGCTAAGTTAAATATTGAAAAATGTTATTTTGATAATAAAATAAATTTTTGAATATACTTACCCGGTGATTATAAATTAAAGGACCCTCCCTTCCTCCCCAATAGAGACGCAGTGGGACGAGGAGAAAATTGAGTCTTTGTTTACATTGAGTACTGGGTATCTGGACGACAGATGGCGCTGTTGGGCACACCCGCAACCTGTGTAGCGATCGCTGGCGAGTTTTTACCGTAGAGTTGTCTGTCGGGCAACAGAGTTGCAGCTATATAATCACCGGGTAAGTATATTCAAAAATTTATTTTATTATCAAAATAACATTTTTGCATATTTTTAATAACTTAAGAGAAACTTCAGGCATTTTCCAAGAGAATGAGACCAACCTGACCTCTCTATGACAAAAATCAAAGCTGTTAGAGCAATTTGAAAAAAATATATTGCAAAATGTGCTTGAAAAATAACCCCCTGGGGGTTAAGGGTTGGAAAGTTCCAAATAGCCTGGGGGTGAAAGGGTTAATACAGTAGAAAAACAACATTTCTATTAACCAGATCTATTTCATATGAAACCTGACTTTTTTTTACTTTTGTACCTGGAAATTATAGGCTTGGTATTCAGGTTAGGCCAACCCTAGGCGAAAATGTAACGAAATTTGACTTGCAAACAATTCGACTTACAGCTTTTTGGAACCAATTAAGTTTGTAACTTGAGGACCTTCTGTGCTTTACTCTTGGTGCCGTCAACTGTCTGTTTTAATTTTTTCCATCTAGTTTATGGTTAGCAATTAATTGTGTACAAGGGAATTTAGGGAAGATGGAAGGTTTTGCAGATTTCCTGAGAAATGTAGTCGACTGACAGTTTCTGTGTAACCTTCCGATGCACCCTTTTTGTTTCTGTCGCTGTTTATCCCCTCGCTGTGTTGAGTAGTGATGACGATGACATCGTATTTTAGGAATGAAGCTTCATTGCATACTGTCGATAGAAGAACTTAAAGTTATTCCTTCACCTTCTTCTCTTAGTGCCGACATTGGATCCACGCATTCGTTGAACTTAGAGTAAACTGCCGGTTGGAAGGAAAAAAGGGTGCCGCCCTTCTTTTACCGTTTGTGGAAGATGAGTCCTTTAAAACCGATTGATAGGAGTTACGTATAAGTACCATGGGGAGAGAAATGTTAGGAGTCACTTAAGTGTAGTATCTCAACGGGTGGCTGGTGCCCTGGCCAGCCTACTACCTAGCTTGTGGTTTATCCCAAGGCTTATCATAGTCAAACTTTGTCTTGTTCATTGTAATTGCCTCTGCCGACGAAGTAGGAGAGGTTATATTTTCGCCCGATGTTTGTCTGTTTGTGAAAAACTTCCCGGCCACAATTTTACTCTGAGTTGGAAAACTTTCAAGAATTAATTGTTGTCGAAATGTGTTAGTGATTTAGATTTGAAAGTCTTAGGTCAAACAAAAGGTAACCTAATTAACCTAACCTTGAGAAATAAACTTGTGGCGGAGGTATGCTCTCTACTGAGTATCCCTTTAGTTCCCTTTGCTATCGTAGGATTTCGTTGAGGTTTCTTCTCGTTACAAGTTTACGGATCCTACTTAAAAAGTTAACGTGTGTCGATAAAACAAGTTGTCTTGGGTAGTGTCATAGCCTCTGTACCATGGCCTTCCACTGTCTTGGGTTAGAGTTCTCTTGCTTTGGGGTACACTTGGGCATGCTGTTCTATCTTATTTCTCTTCCTCTATTTTTTTCAAGTTTTTATAGTTTATATGTGAAGGATCTAATTTAAAGTTGTTACTGTTCTTGAACTATTTTATTTTGGTTGTTTATTATTCTCATGTAGTTGTGTATTGCCTGGTTTCCTTTCCTCACTGGGCTATTTTTCCCTGTTGGAGCCCTTGCCCTTATAGCATCTTGCTTTATGAACTAGGGTTGTACCTTAACTTGTAATAATAATAATAATGAAAATAATATAATGATCATAATGATCATATGTTATTTGTTCCAATGATCAGAGTGGAAGGCTGGTGCCAAGAATTTCACCTTAAAATCAGCAGGATTCTGATTGAAAATCAGAATTGGTCAAATGAGAAATTATTGTAAAGTCAAGTTATTGGAGTGTAGGTGTTATTATTATTATTATTATTATTTTTTCAATATTAATCTTACCCGATAATCATGTAGCTGTCAACTCTGTTGCCCGACAGAAATCTACGGTCGGGATACGCCAGCGATCGCTATTCAGGTGGGGGTGTACACAACAGCGCCATCTGTGGTCAGGTACTCTAGTACTTCTTGTCAACACCACCTCAATTTTTCCTCTGTCGTGCCTCCGGCTAGACCTACATGGTTACGCTGTTGATTCTTGAGTTATTGCTCACGATTTGGTGATGTATTTGCTCTAGAGTTTAGCCTTCGCTATTCAGGAAGCTATATCATTAGCTTAGCAAGTTTTTGGAATTAATTTGATTTAATTTTGGTACGAAGAGAGTATGAACTCTCTTTCACTTTTAAATGGCCGACCCTTCCCTTAGACGGAAGTGTTGGTGTCGAAGAGAGTATAGACTCTCTTAATTTTGCTTAACAAAGTTATAGATTTATTTTATATCTCTCCGCCTTTTATAGGCCTCTTTGATTAACTTCCCTTTATTATAAACTTATTAAAATTAATTTTTATATTTGTTTATATTCGACCTTTCCTAATAGTAGGCGGTCTTTTCTTGAACCGAAGTTAATTGACATTGAGCCCGTCATTTCGTTTTTACCTGTTAACATATTATGCTATTTTAATGTTTTTGAAAGAATTTCTTTGATAGTCTTGTACTGTTTTCAAAGTTGAACTAACGTTTTGTTTTGTCTCTGCAGTTGTTGACGTTCAGAACGTTCAACTTGCGCTCTATCGTTACGATAGAGAGAGAGTCTATCACGGTGTCACGTTGCAGTAAGAGTAAACCGATTCTAGCGTTTTGTTCATTCTTTCTTAGCTTAAATGGTTTTAATTCTAATAAAGGAACTTTTTATTTGGGAAACCTTTCAGTTTTTTTCCTTTAACAATAATATGTTTTAACGATATATATAATTGGGCTCATCTCTCAGGTTCTAAGTCAAGAGAGAGAGAGAGAGAGATAGAGACGGAGGGAGAGAGAGGAGGATAAACGTTTCGTTCAAGCGGGTAACGTTGTTATCGTTTTTGCTCTTCTCCCTAGTCTCTTTAGGGGAAGAAGGTAAACGTTTCTAGAGTTTTATTCTTGTTCTCAGGCTTTATGCGGTGAGAGATTTTAAACGTAGTTTATTTGATCTAGTGTTTAGTCTCTTTTCCAGCCACTGAATTATTTATCTTTCATTATGTTTTTCTGTTACATTGTAATACTGTTTTCGCAATTACTAACTTTTAATGAAGGATAGAATTGCGTGTTTCAGGTACAAACCACTTAAAGTTTCGAGTTCAGTGAAATAAGTGCAAACAGAAAATCAAAAGTGATAAGCGCAAAGTGTTACAGTGTTGCGTTCGAGGGTTCGTCTGTTCGTGCCAGTTGTTCGCCTAGTCTGGGACCTCTTACAAGCTCCCAAGCCCAGGGGAGAAGTAATGTCGAAGGACTTATGGGTTCAGCAGGCCTTGATCGACGAACAGACGTTTCCCTCCGTGGTTTCGGGTGTAACCAACTCACGTAGCCGACGTGATCACCCCACCCACACAAAGACGAGAGAGCCCATTTATTCCTCGTCTGCGGAAGAGGTTTCTCGCAGAAACCATGGACCAAATCTTGCAGCTTTTAAGTGCAAGTCGGTCCCCTTCCGCGCAAGTCCAACTCCTAGGTGGTGCCATTAGCACTGGGTCAGTTCGGACTTGCTGCAGTACGACAACTGCACACCTCCCAGAGAGGCAAGGTGGTATCGCAACAGACAGTAACTCCGTCTGTTGCCGCACCAGCTGTTTTAGACCCTCAGTTTCAACGGACAGTAGCTCCGTTTGTTGTTGTCTTTCTTAAACTCTAGTGGTCTATGCTGCTGACAATGCAGTCTCAGCTTGCGGTGTTGATGCAGGAGTTTCAGGCAGAGAAGGTTAACACACCTCCTCCTGCGAGCGCTCCTCCACCTCTACGCAGTCCAGCCTGCCAGACGTATGATGTTGAGGTTCCTCAAGCTACCTCCATGCGTGAGCTGCCGCATTGGGAGTTGCCAGATACCAGCTCTGTGCAGCAACCTCCACTTTCCTTGAGGCAGGAGCCTCTTGCCACGCGGCAACCTCCTCAACACTTGAGGCAGGAGCCTTATGCTTTGCAGCAACCTCCTCTACCCTTGAGGTAGGAGCCTCTTGCGTTGCGACTACCTCCTCCATCCTCGAGGCAGCAACCTCTTGCGGTGCGACAACCTCCACCATCCTCGAGGCAGCAACCTCAACTCCACCTCTGCGCAGTCCACCCTGCCAGACGTATGATGTTGAGGTTCCTCAACCTACCTCCACGCGTGAGCTGCCGCATTGGGAGTTGCCAGATACCAGCGCTATGCAGCAACCTCTTGCGTTGCGGCAACCTCCACCATCCTTGAGGCAGCAACCTCAACTCTTGCGGCAGCCACCTCCACTCCTGAGGCAACCTCAACTCTTAAGGCAAGAGCCTCAACTCTTGAGGAACCTCATGCTATGAGGCAGCCGCCTCAACGCATGCAGCAACCGCATTCTTCACAGCATGAGCCTCTCTCTGCGCAGCGTCCTCCTCAAACCATGAGGCAGGAGCCTCATGCTATGCGGCAATGGGCTCTCGTGGCATGGTTGGTTTCGACCTGGCCTTTCATTAGAAGGGGCTAGCGTTCGATCCCAAGTATGAGGTAGAAATTTATTTCTATTTGAACACGATGTTGTGTTGATATTTATCCATATTGACTCATTAGGGGTAATTTGAATGAATTACTACCAATTGTGTCACGTGGTGGCCCGGGGAAATCTGGTAAAACTCGCTGGTAAAGAGACTGATGTCTCAACAGGTAAATCCTCGGACAGCTAGATTAGGGTCAGGTTCAGATTTCCTTTTAAGAATAAATAACCGCCTCAACCCATGAGGCAGGAGCCTCATACTATGCGGCATCCTCCTCAACGCATGCGGCATAAGCCTCATCCCTTGCAGCTTGAGCCTCATCCCATGCAGCATGAGTCTCATACCATGCAGCATGAGCCTCATCCCATGCAGCATGAGCCTCATCCCATGCAGCATAAGCCGCACGCCATGCAACATGCTCTGCTTACCTTACAGCATGCTCTACATACAGCATGCTCTGCATACCTTACCGCATGCTTCTCAGTCACACATCTTTGGTTGTTGCCAACTCACTAGACTGTCAAGCAGTTTCATAACGTTGCCTTCTAGTCTGCTGCTTTTGCACCAGTGAAACCCTCACTGAGAGAACTTAGCTTTTCTCGGATATGGTTCCTGTAGATGAGAAAGTGCTATTCTCCCTCCTTCTGATTTTCCCTTGAGGACTCTGTCATTTGGAGAGGAGCCTTTAGCTGCTTAGCCTCCTATGGACTTTTATTTAAGCATAGCATGCTTCCAGGGAGGGTAATGGTTCCACTTCAGTCGCTAACCCCGTCTGTTACCACACCTGCTCCCATAGACCTTGAGCTGTGTTGCAAGACATGCAGTCCAAGCTTAGTCCTTGTTAGAGGATTTTTTGTTTACGGAGTCAGTGTGTCACTGGGAAGACGTTCAACAACCAGCAGAAGTGACTTGTTGTGACGCAGTGCGGCAACCTCAGCAACCCGATAAGGAGTTGTCTGTACGACCCAGACAGTCTAGACAGCTTCGGGTTGTCACTTTACTTCCTCGCTTCCCCATGGTTGACAGTTCACAGACTGTGCAGCAGTACCATGATCTTGTGTCCGGCTCCGTCAGACGACTAGCTTTTAAGAGCTCCCACAAGTCGTCGCTGTCTGGAGATTCTCAGATGGACTATGGATCTGACCAAGGAACTGGGCCTCCTGGTCAATTTTGAGGAGTCCCAGCTCGTCCCATCCCAGACCATTGTCTACCTGGGTATGGATCTTCAGAGTCGAGCTTTTCGGGCTTTTCCGTCGGCCCCAAAGATATACTAAGCCCTAGATTGCATCCAGAGCATGCTGAGAAGGAACCGATGCTCAGTCAGGTAGTGGATGAGTCTAACAGGGACACTTTCATCGCTGCCCTGTTCATCGAGTTAGGGAGACCCCACCTCCCCCCCTTCAGTATCATCTAGCGGCTCACTGGATAAAGGACATGACGCTAGAGACGATCTCAGTTCCTGTTTCCGAAGAGAGGAGGTCTACTCTCACGTGGTGAAAGAACAGCTTTCTTCTCAAGGAAGTCTACCTTTGGCTGTTCAGAAACCCGACCGCCGTCTCTTCTCTGACGCATCAGACACGGGCTGGGGTGCGACTTTGGACGGACAGGAATGCTCGGGAACATGGAATCAGGAGCTAAGGACACTTCACATCTATTGCAAGGAGCTGTTGGCGGTTCATCTGGCCTTGATAAACTTCAAGTCCCTCCAGCTTAACAAGGTGGTGGAGGTGGACTCTGACAACACCACAGCCTTGGCTTACATCTCCAAGCAGGGAGGGACTCATTCGTGGAAGTTGTTCTAGATCGCAAGGGACCTCCTCATCTGGTTAAAAGATCGAAAGCTCACGCTGGTAACGAGGTTCATTCAGGGCGATATGAATGTCATGGCAGATCGCCTTAGCCGGAAGGGTCAGGTCATCCCCACAGAGTGGACCCTTCACAAGAATGTTTGCAGCAGACTTTGGGCCCTGTGGGGTCAGCCAACCATAGATCTGTTCGCTACCTCGATAACCTAGAGGCTCCCGTTGTATTGTTCTCCGATTCCAGACCCAGCAGCAGTTCACGTGGATGCTTTTCTGCTGGATTGGTCCCATCTCGACCTGTATGCATTCCCGCCGTTCAAGATTGTCAACAGGGTACTTCAGAAGTTCGCCTCTCGCAAAGGGACACGGCTGACGTTGGTTGGCTCCGCTCTGGCCCGCGAGAGAATGGTTCATAGAGGTACTGCAATGGCTGGTCGACATTCCCAGGACTCTTCCTCTAGGAGTGGACCTTCTACGTCTACCTCACGTAAAGAAGGTACATCCAAACCTCCACGCTCTTCGTCTGACTGCCTTCAGACTTTCGAAAGACTCTCAAGAGCTAGGGGCTTTTCGAAGGAGGCAGCCAGAGCGATTGCCAGAGCAAGGAGGACATCCACTCTCAGAGTCTATCAGTCTAAAGGGGAAGTCTTCCGAAGCTGGTACAAGGCCAATGCAGTTTCCTCATCCAGTACCACTGTAACCCAGATTGCTGACTTCCTGTTACATCTAAGGAACGTAAGATCCCTTTCAGCTCCTACGATTAAGGGTTACAGAAGTATGTTGGCAGCGGTTTTCCGCCACAGAGGCTTGGATCTTTCCACCAACAAAGATCTACAGGACCTCCTTAGGTCTTTTAAGACCTCAAAGGAACGTCGGTTGTCCACTCCAGGCTGGAATCTAGACGTGGTCCTAAGGTTCCTTATGTCATCAAGATTTGAACCTCTCCAATCAGCCTCTTTTAAGGACCTCACATTAAAAACTCTTTTCCTCGTGTGCTTGACAACAGCTAAAAGAGTAAGTGAGATCCACGCCTTCAGCAGGAACATAGTTTTTCACATCTGAAACGGCTACATGTTCCTTGCAGCTCGGTTTTTTGCTAAAACGAGCTTCCTTCACGTCCTTGGCCTAAGTCGTTCGAGATCCCAAGCCTGTCCAACTTGGTGGGGGACGAACTGGAGAGAGTACTTTGCCCAGTTAGAGCTCTTAGGTACTATCTAAAAAGGTCATAACCTTTACGAGGACAATCAGAAGCCTTATGGTGTGCTATCAAGAAGCCTTCTCTTCCAAGGTCTAAGAACTCAGTTTCTTACCTATTCAGGCTCCTGATTAGGGAAGCACATTCTCATCTGAAGGAAGAAGACCTTGCTTTGCTGAAGGTAAGGACACATGAAGTGAGAGCTGTGGCTACTTCAGTGGCCCTCAAACAGAACCGTTCTCTGCAGAGTGTTATGGATGCAACCTATTGGAGAAGCAAGTCAGTGTTCGCATCATTCTATCTCAAAGATGTCCAGTCTCTTTACGAGAACTGCTACACCCTGGGACCATTCGTAGCAACGAATGCAGTAGTAGGCGGGGGCTCAGCCACTACATTCCCATAATCCCATAACCTTTTTAACCTTTCTCTTGAATACTTTTTATGGGTTGTACGGTCGGCTAAGAAGCCTTCCACATCCTTGTTGATTTGGCGGGTGGTCAATTCTTTCTTGAGAAGCGCCGAGGTTAAAGGTTGTGATGAGGTCCTTTAGTATGGGTTGCAGCCCTTTATACTTCAGCACCTAAGAGTCGTTCAGCATCCTAAGAGGACCGCTACGCTCAGTAAGAAAGACGTACTTAATAAAGGCAGAGTAATGGTTCAAGTCGTCTTCCTTACCAGGTACTTATTTATTTTATGTTATTTTTGAATAACTAATAAAATAAAATACGGGATACTTAGCTTCTTTGTTAACATGTATGCTGGTCTCCACCCACCACCCTGGGTGTGAATCAGCTACATGATTATCGGGTAAGATTAATATTGAAAAATGTTATTTTCATTAGTAAAATAAATTTTTGAATATACTTACCCGATAATCATGATTTAATTGACCCACCCTTCCTCCCCATAGAGAACCAGTGGACCGAGGAAAAAATTGAGGTGGTGTTGACAAGAAGTACTAGAGTACCTGACCACAGATGGCGCTGTTGTGTACACCCCCACCTGAATAGCGATCGCTGGCGTATCCCGACCGTAGATTTCTGTCGGGCAACAGAGTTGACAGCTACATGATTATCGGGTAAGTATATTCAAAAATTTATTTTACTAATGAAAATAACATATTATTACTAGCTAAGCTACAGCCCTAGTTGGAAAAGCAAGATGCTATAAGCCCAAGGGCCTCAACAGGGGAAAATACTCCAGCGACGAAAGGAAATAAGGAAAAAAAAAATAGACTATATAAAAAGTGGTGAGGGTGAGAACGGGTGTAAGAAATGAGTTAGCGGCTAGAGTGGATATGAATGTGTTGAGGTGGTTTGGCCATGTTGAGAGAATGGAAAATGGCTGTCTGCTAAAGAAGGTGATGAATGCAAGAGTTGATGGGAGAAGTACAAGAGGAAGGCCAAGGTTTGGGTGGATGGATGGTGTGAAGAAAGCTCTGGGTGATAGGAGGATAGATGTGAGAGAGGCAAGAGAGCGTGCTAGAAATAGGAATGAATGGCGAGCGATTGTGACGCAGTTCCGGTAGGCCCTGCTGCTTCCTCCGGTGCCTTAGATGACCGCGGAGGTAGCAGCAGTAGGGGACTCAGCAGTATGAAGCTTCATCTGTGGTGGAAATGTGGGAGGTTGGGCTGTGGCACCCTAGCAGTACCAGCTGAACTCGGCTGAGTCCCTGGTTAGGCTGGAGGAACGTAGAGAGTAGAGGTCCCCTTTTTGTTTTGTTTCTTGTTGTTGTCGGCTACCCCCCAAAATTGGGGGAAGTGCCTTTGGTATATGTATGTATGTAAAAAGTAATGAACAATTATAATAAGACATTTTAAAAAGAAAAGGCTCCAACAGAGGGAAAAATACCCCAGCGAGGAAAGGAAATAAGGAAAAAAAAATAGACTATGTAAAAAGTAATGAACAATTATAATAAGACATTTTAAAAAGAAAAGGCTGCAACAGTAAAAAAATAGCCCAGTGAGGAAAGAAAATAAGGAAAAAAAAATAGACTGAGTAGTGAACAATTATGAGATATTTTAAAAACATACATTTTAATAATACAAGAAGTATTGAACAATTAAAATTAGAAATGATGCTAAAGGAGCATTTCACTGGACGGCACAGGTCTCTCGCCCAGAAATAGATTTTTCCTTCGTCAAAATCCCTTTTTTAAAACACGTTTTATTCTGATTTCAGAGATATAGAGTTCGAGCATCTGTTGGGGGAGGAGTACATCACCGAGACGGTCCTCGGCAAGACGTTCTGCATCTCCTGCGAGTCCTTCTTCCAGGTACGTAACGCCCGAGAGATTACTCTGCGCTTTGACTCGTTGATTTCAATTGTTGAGATGGGAATAGTCAGAATTGTCAATACAGGTTCTCGGCTTACAAACTTGATGGTTTGTAAGAAGCCGGTTGTATGTCAAATTGCTTGTAGAAATCTTCTTCTTCTTCTTTGTCTGCATCCCCTCCCACCTTTATGTAGGGTCGATGTTTCTGGCCAGCTTTCTCCATCTACCTCTGTCCCACACTTCATCACCGGTTAATCCCTTTGATCGAAGGTCATCCTTGATACAGTCCATCCACCTTCACTTTGGTCTCCCTCTCCTTCTCGTTCCCTGTACCTGCATTTCCATCACTCTCCTCCCAATATACTGTTCATCTCATCTCATGACATGACCATACCACCTCAGTCTACTTTCTTCTTCTTCTTCTTCTTTGTCTGCATCTTTTCCCACTTCTATGGGGGGCCGATGTTTCTGGCCAGCTTTCTCCATCTACCTCTGTTCCACACTTCATCACCGGTTAATCCCTTTGATCGAAGGTCATCCTTGATACAGTCCATCCACCTTCACTTTGGTCTCCCTCTCCTTCTCGTTGCCTGTACCTGCATTTCCATCACTCTCCTCCCAATATACTGTTCATCTCATCTCATGACATGACCATACCACCTCAGTCTACTTTCTTCTTCTTCTTCTTCTTCTTTGTCTGCATCTTTTCCCACTTCTATGGGGGGCCGATGTTTCTGGCCAGCTTTCTCCATCTACCTCTGTTCCACACTTCATCACCGGTTAATCCCTTTGATCGAAGGTCATCCTTGATACAGTCCATCCACCTTCGCTTTGGTCTCCCTCTCCTTCTCGTTGCCTGTACCTCCATTTCCATTACTCTCCTCCCAATATACTGTTCATCTTTTCTCATGACATAACCATACCATCTCAGTCTACTTTCTTGGATCTCATCTGATAGTTTTCTAACTCCTGCGGTACCCCTAATTACCTCATTCCGTATCTTATCTCTTCTCGACGTTCTCATGTTACGTTACACTTGACTGGCATAAAGTGCAAAGGCACGACTGTTGAATAACACAGTTTGCAGATATAATTGTAGATATAATTTTATTAAATTTTGGCTTAGGGTAGGCCTAGCCTGTTTCTCATGCCTATGATTTCCAGCTGCAAAATTCAACGAATAGTCCCGTTTTACGCGAATTGAATATCAGGTTATCGCAAATATCATTTTGCTGACTATACTAACCCTTTTACCCCCAGGCTATTTGGAACTTTCCAACCCTTAACCCCCAGGGGTTATTTTTTATTCAAGCACATTTTGCAATATATTATTTTTCAAATTGCTCTAACAGCCTTAATTTTCGTCATAGAGAGGTCAGGTTGGTCTCATTCTCTTGGAAAATGCCTGAAATTTCTCAAAAAATTATTAAAAAAAAAAAAAATTGTAAATAGCAGTTTTTTTGCAAGGACTTACCGGTACATCCATGGGGGTAAAGGGATGAGTTTTTGTGAAATGTACCAGTACGTCCTTTGGGGGTAAAAGGGTTAAATTATATTTTTCAATATTTAACTTAGCCGGTGATTATATAGCTGCAACTCTGTTGCCCGACAGACAACTCTACGGTAAAAACTCGCCAGCGATCGCTACACAGGTTGCGGGTCTGCCCAACAGCGCCATCTGTCGTCCAGATACCCAGTACTCAATGTAAACAAAGACTCAATTTTCTCTCTGTCGAGCTATCGACAAGACGTACTTTACTCGCTGTTGCTAAACTGGAGTTTTTCACATCTATTTGGTGAAGTACTATATTCTAGTTTTGAGCTTTCGCTATGCAGGTGTTTTATCTTCATCTTAAATCTTGAACTCGTTTTGGATAGATTTAATTATGGTGACAAAGAGAGTATGGACTTTCTTTCACTTTTAAATGGCCGACCCTTCCCTTAGACGGAAGTGTGTTTAGGCTTTTAGTAATTATCTTATCACGTTATAGATTTTCCTCTATATATTTTATATCTCTCCGCCTTTATTAGGCCTCTTCGATTAACTTTCCATTTATTATAAACATATAAAAATAAATTTTAATGTTTTGTTTATATGCGATCTTTCCTGAGAGTAGGCGGTCCTAACTTGGAAACCGAAGTTAATCAACGTTGAGCCCTTTATATCGTAATTAGCTTTTAAAGAGCTAAGGATTTAAAACTTTTTAAATGTAATATTTTATGAAAGAATTTCTTTGATAGTCTTCGTACTGTTTTCAAAGATGAACTAACGTTTAGTTTATTTATGCTACGCAGTTGTTGACGTTCAGGACGTTCAACATGCGCTCTATCGTTACGATAGAGAGAGAGTGTATCACGGTTTCACTTTGCAGTAAGAGTAAATCGATTCTGACGTTTTGTTCATTCTTTCTTAGCTTAAATGTTTTAAATTCTATTTTAAAGGAACTTTTTATTTGAAAAACCTTTCAGTTTTTTCCTTTAGTCAAATAACATGTTTTTTTGACGAAATATAATTGGGCTCTTCTCTTAGGTGCGAAATCAAGAGAGAAAGAGAGAGAGAGATAGAGACGGAGGGAGAGAGAGGAGAGAAAACGTTCCGTTCAAGCGGGTGACGTTGTTCTCGAGTTACTCTCGTCCCTAGTCGCTGTACGGGGAGGAAGGATAAAACGTTTTTAGTTTTTTATTCTCGTCCCCAGGCTATGTGCGGTGAGAGATTGAAAACGTAGTTATATGAACTAGTTTTTAGTCTCTTTCCCAGCCACTGATTTTTTTTATCTTAAAATATGTTTTCTGTTTTTTGCTGGTATTAATGAGCTTGCATTATACGACTGATTTCGCAATTACTACCCTTTAATGAAGGGTAGAATTGCGTGTTTCAGGTAGAAATCAGTAAAAGTTTCGATTTCAGTGAAATAAGTGCAAAACAGAAAATCGAAGTGATAAAGTGATATGCGCAAAGTGTTACAGTGTTGCGTCCGAGGGTTCGTCTGTTCGTGCCTGTCGTTCACCTAGTCCGGGACCTCTTGCATGCTCCCAAGCCCAGGGGAGAAGTAATGTCAAACGACTTATGGGTTCGAGAGGCCTTGATCAACGAACAGACGTTTTTCCCTCTATGGTATCGGGTGTATCTTACCAAGATCTCCCCTACCATAAGACGAGAGAGACGTTGTTTCTCCTCGTCATCCGAAGGCTTTTCGCATAAGAAACCTGTCACAAGGTTTCGAAGCCCTTAAGCGAAAGTCAGTCCTTTCAGGACCGGTCCAGCGTCCTGGTTACAACCATTAGGACAGCTCTGACCCTATGCAGTCATCGGATAACTGCTCGCCGCCTAACAAAAGCGTAACACAGACTCCGAGAGTCTTTTTTTGTTGGCAAAGTGTTGCGGTCACAGACGTTACCCTCGTCTCTTACCACAACCATTTCCGTTGATCCTTAATGGGTTGTATGGCAAGACATGCAGTATATGCTTGCCTCCCTTATGGAAGACTATTCTGCCGATTAGTCCGTTGAGTCTAGCCGTTTATCTCATCGATATCCTGGCTTTCAGCCAACCTAACGTTCCTTTGTGCTTTCTGTTGACGTTGGCGTAGCTTAGTCACGTCAGTCAGGTTGTTGAGAACCACACTCGATGCGGTCTCGTGTGGTTTTTCAGCCGCATTTGGACGTTAGGCCACTTGCTGATGCTCCTGTTGACGTTCAAGACGTTCACTAACAATCGGAGTTGACTTGTTTTGACGTTGTGCGTCAACCTCCGCATTCTAGAGTTGTTTTGACTGCTCAGTCTAGGCAGTCAAAGCAGTCTCGAGTGGACGCTGTGCGTCCTCACGCACCTGTTGTGGTTGACAGTTCAGTTGTTGACAGTTCACAGACTGTCAAGCAGTTACATGACGTTGCGTTCTGGTCCGCTACTAATGCACCAGTGAGTGTGGACTCTGCTTGTAAAGCATTGCCACCACGGTAGGTCTCTCCCTTGCTTGAGACTCAGCTTTTATCGGACAAGGTTCCTGTGGATGAGGAAGTTGCTGTTCCCCCTCCTACTGATATTCCCTTGAGGACTCTGTCAGATGGAGAGGAGCCTAAAGCTGCTTAGCCCCCTATGGACTTTAATTAAATCATGATGATTTTTTTAAGGATCTTTGTCCGGATCTTTTTGTAACTGCTGCTCCTCGTTCGCCTAAACGTCAGAGCTTGCATTAGGCCTAGCTACTTCGAAGCTGTTGTTTTTAAGCTAGTGCTCTCTCGCTCTCCTAGAGAGCTTTACGTTGGCTAGGCGACTGGTTTTTCACCAGGAGGAGTTTGGGGGATACAGCCTTTGCTTTCCCTTCTTTTAAACTGGTTTATAGAGCGAGAGTCTGATATGACACGAGAGAAGTTCTCGGCTTGGGAGTTCATGCCTCTGCCCAGATAGACTTCTCAATTCTCGTAGACTCTCCCTGGCGCCTGGCCAGGAGACGCTCCAAGTTTTTTACAGGTCAACTTCACAGCTGTTTTCGAGCCTTTGAAGTTTTGCTGTACAATTATGTCATGCATAACAAGGCTTTCAGGGATGGTAAGCGGTACCGCCGCAGTCGCTAACCCCGTCTGTTGCCGCACCTGCTCCCGTAGACCCTAAATGGGCTTTGCTGCAAGACATGCAGTCCAAGCTTGCGTCCTTGATAGAGGACTTTAATGCGGAGAAGGTTGCTACCGAACCTTCTGGCCAACAACCTTCCAACCGGTCGGTTGTGCGCCCTGTTGACGCTGAGGTAACCTACTTGCGTCTGCCAGTTGAGGTGGTTCCTCCACCGATGCGACCCAGTGTGGGTTGCCAGCCGCACGTTGACGTTAAGCGACGCTCGGAGGTGGTAGTTGACGTTCAGGACGTTCAACAACCAGCAGAGGTGACTTGTTTTGACGCAGTGCGTCAACCTCAGCAACCCGGTAGGGTGTTGACTGCACAACCCAGACGGTCTAGACAGTCTCGGGTTGACGCTGTGCTTCCTCGCGCACCCATGGTTGTTGACAGTTCACAGACTGTGCAGCAGTTCCATGATTTTGTGTCCGGCTCCGTCACGCATGCACCAGTGCGACCGGACTCAGCGAGCCAGACGTTGCCCACTCCGTTGCCGTTTCCTCATCAGTTTTCGGATGAGGAACCCTCTGATGAGGACGTTGCTGAACAACAAGACGATCAGCCCCCAGAATAGATCAAGCCCTGCTATCCATCCAGAAGATGCTGAAGAAGGAACGCTGCTCAGTCAGGCTGTGGATGAGTCTGGTAGGGACGCTGTCATCCGTGGAACACTTTGTGTCACTAGGAAGACTAAACCTCCGTCCTCTTCAATACCATCTAGCTTTTCACTGGAAAAAGGACAAGACGCTAGAAGCGGTCTCGATCACGGTTTCCGAAAAGATAAAGTCTTGTCTGACTTGGTGGAAGGACAATATCAACCTAAGAGAGGGTCTTCCCCTGGCTGTTCAGACTCCCAACCACGTTCTCTTCTCGGACGCATCGGACGTGGGCTGGGGCGCGACACTAGACGGTCGGGAATGCTCAGGACTGTGGAACTCGAGTCAGAGGAGCTTGCATATCAACTGCAAGGAGCTGTTGGCAGTACATCTGGCCTTGAAAAGCTTCAAGTCTCTCCTTCGAGGCAAAGTGGTGGAAGTTAACTCGGACATCACCACGGCCTTGGCGTACATCTCCAAACAAGGAGGTACCCACTCACTGACGTTATACGAGATCGCAGGGACCTGCTCATCTGGTCAAAAGGTCAAGACATCTCCCTAGTAGCGAGGTTCATCCAAGGCGACTTGAACGTCATAGCAGATTGTCTCAGTCGGAAAGGGCAAGTAATTCCAACCGAATGGACCCTCCACAAGGATGTGTGCAAGAGACTTTGGGCCACTTGGGGTAAAACCATCCATAGATCTCTTTGCAACCACGCTGACCAAGAGGCTTCCAATCTATTGCTCTCCAGTCCCGGACCCAGCAGCAATACATATAGATGCTTTCCTCCTAGATTGGTTACATCTGGATCTCTACGCATTCCCACCGTTCAAGATTGTCAACAAGGTACTGCAGAAGTTCGCCTCTCACGAAGGGACAAGGTTGACGTTAGTTGCTTCCCTCTGGCCCGCGAGAGAATGGTTCACCGAGATACTTCGATGGTTAGTAGACGTTCCCAGTAGTCTTCCTCTAAGGGTAGACCTTCTACGTCAGCCACACGTAAAGAAGGTACTCCAAAGCCTCCACGCTCTTCGTCTGACTGCCTTCAGACTATCGAAAGACTCTCGAGAGCTAGAGGCTTTTCGAAGGAAGCAGCCAGTGCGATTGCTAGAGCAAGGAGAGCGTCTTCCATTAGAGTCTACCAATCGAAGTGGGAAGTCTTCCGAGACTGGTGCAAGTCAGTTTCTGTATCCTCGACCAGTACCTCTGTAGCTCAAATAGCTGTTTTTCTCTTATACCTGAGAAAAGGACGATCCCTTTCAGCTCCCACTATCAAGGGCTACAGAAGCATGTTGGCATCGGTCTTCCGGCATAGAGGCTTAGATCTTTCCAAACATAAAGATCTGCAAGACCTCCTTAAGTCTTTTGAGACCACCAAGGAGCGTCGTTTGGCTACCCCTGGATGGAATTTAGACGTGGTACTAAGATTCTTCATGTCAGACAGGTTGGAGCCGTTACAATCAGCCTCCCTGAAAGATCTCACTCTTAAGACTCTTTTCCTGGTATGCTTAGCCTCGGCTAAAAGAGTCAGTGAGATTCATGCCTTCAGCAAGAACATCGGATTTTCGTCAGAAAAAGCCACTTGTTCGCTACAACTTGGTTTTCTAGCCAAAAATGAGCTGCCTTCTCGGCCTTGGCCTAAATCTTTCGATATCCCCAGCTTATCGGAGATCGTAGGCAATGAACTAGAAAGAGTCTTATGCCCTGTTAGAGCTCTTAAGTTCTATTTAAAGCGTACTAAACCTTTACAAGGCCAATCTGAAGCTTTATGGTGTTCAGTTAAGAAACCATCCTTGCCTATGTCAAAGAATGCTTGGTCAGACTTTATCAGATTGTTAATACGAGAAGCTCATTCACATCTGAGTGAGGAAGACCGAACTTTGCTTAAGGTGAAGACGCACAAAGTTAGAGCTGTAACAACTTCCGTGGCCTTTAAGCAAAATATATCTCTGCAAAGTATAATGGACGCAACCTATTGGAGAAGCAAGTCAGTGTTCGCGTCATTTTACTTGAAAGATGTCCAGTCTCTTTACAAGAACTGCTACACACTGGGACCATTCGTAGCAGCGAGTGCAGTAGTGGGTGAGGGCTCAACCACTACAATTCCCTAATTCCATACCCTTTTAATCTTTCTCTTGAAATGTTTTTATTGTTGTTTTTTGGGTTGTCCGGAAGGCTAAGAAGCCTTTCGCATCCTGGTTGATTTGGCGGGTGGTCAAAGTCATTTCTTGAGAGCGCCTAGATTAGGGGTTTTGATGAGGTCCTGTTGTATGGGTTGCAACCCTTGATACTTCAGATCCTAGGGGTCGATCAGCATCCTAAGAGGATCGCGAGGCTCCGTAAGGAAGACGTACTTAAAAGGCAGAGTAATTGTTCAAGTCGACTTCCTTACCAGGTACCTATTTATTTTGTTTTTGTTATTTTGATAACTTCTAAAATGAAATAAAAACTCTTAGCTCATAAAAGTGTAAACATATATTGCTGGTCTCTACCCACCCCCCTGGGTGTGAATCAGCTATATAATCACCGGCTAAGTTAAATATTGAAAAATGTTATTTTGATAATAAAATAAATTTTTGAATATACTTACCCGGTGATTATAAATTAAAGGACCCTCCCTTCCTCCCCAATAGAGACGCAGTGGGACGAGGAGAAAATTGAGTCTTTGTTTACATTGAGTACTGGGTATCTGGACGACAGATGGCGCTGTTGGGCACACCCGCAACCTGTGTAGCGATCGCTGGCGAGTTTTTACCGTAGAGTTGTCTGTCGGGCAACAGAGTTGCAGCTATATAATCACCGGGTAAGTATATTCAAAAATTTATTTTATTATCAAAATAACATAATATTCTTTTATTCCATTATACTAGATCTGGGATTTAATGATTTCAGTTGGATTTGAGTTATATCTCCGAATGGTTCTAAGTTGAGGATCTTAACCATTCTACCCCCAGTGGACGTACTGGTACGTTTAACAAAACTCATCCTTTAACCCACATGGACGTACTGGTACGTCCTTGCAAAAGACTGATTTTTTTTTTTTTTTTTTTTTTTTTTTTTGTGCATATTTTTGATAATTTTGAGAAACGTCAGGCATTTTCCAAGATAATGAGACCAACATGACCTCTCTATAACGAAAATTGAGGCTGTCAGCGCGATCTAAAAAAAAATTATTGCGAAACGTGCTTGAAAATGGAAAACGCCTCGGGGTTAAGGGTGGGAAGGTTCTAAATAGCATTGGGGGTAAAAGGGTTAATTGTATACGTCTATTACTCTCCTCATGACGAGAATAAACAATTTCAGGTCAACACCGAAGGATGCGAAGCGCTGTACGAGACCGTGGCGTACTTCGCCGAGTTGGACGGCACCTCCATAATCCTCGACATCTGCTGCGGCACGGGCACCATTGGAGTTTCCCTGGCCGACGTAAGTTCGTCTGTCCTTGTTTTTTATGTTGTTATCCCAGTTTAACTTTTGTTATTTGAGGATCAACCAGTCAGAATGTAATGAGCTGAGCTTGACTCATTGGGCTGGTTATTCTTCTCTTTTTAATAATAAAAATAATAATAGAGTATTAAGAAATTTAGATTATTGTAAATCAAAGAATTATCAAGGGTTGGTCATTGTAAATCAAAGAATTATCAAGGGTTGGTCATTGTAAATCAAAGAATTATCAAGGGTTGGTCATTGTAAATCAAACAAATATCAAGGGTTGGTCATTGTAAATGAAAGAATTATCAAGGGTTGGTCATTGTAAATCAAAGAATTATCAAGGGTTGGTCATTGTAAATCAAAGAATTATCAAGGGTTGGTCATTGTAAATCAAACAAATATCAAGGGTTGGTCATTGTAAATGAAAGAATTATCAAGGGTTGGTCATTGTAAATCAAACAAATATCAAGGGTTGGTCATTGTAAATGAAAGAATTATCAAGGGTTGGTCATTGTAAATCAAAGAATTATCAAGGGTTGGTCATTGTAAATCAAACAAATATCAAGGGTTGGTCATTGTAAATGAAAGAATTATCAAGGGTTGGTCATTGTAAATCAAAGAAACATCAAATTTGGTCATTGTAAATCAAAGAAACATCAAATCTTGGTCATGGATAGTCAATAAAACATAAAATTTTGGTCATTGTAAATCAAAGAATTTGTAAATTTTTTATCATTGTAGATTAAAGAGACGTCATATTTGGTAGTGTAAATCAAGGGAACATCAAATTTTGGTCATAGTAAATTAAAGAAACATCAAATATATGTCATTGTAAGTCAAAGAAATGTCAAATCATGGTCATTGTAAATCAAGGGAACATAAATATTTGTCATTGTAAATCAATGAAACATCAAATCATGGTCATTGGCAGTCAAAGAAACATCAAATATTTGTCATTGTAGATAAAAAGAAACATCAAATTTTGGTCATTGTAAATTAAAGAAACATCAAATATTTGTCATTGTAAATAAAAAAAACAAAATTTTGGTCATTGTAAATTAAAGAAACATCAAATTTTGGTCATTGATAGTCAAAGAAACAAATATTGGTCATTGTAAATGAAAGTAATATCAAGTCTTGGTCATTGGCAGTCAAAAAACATCAAATTTGGGTCATTGTAAATCAAAGAACCCACAAATCATGGTCATTGTAAATCTAAGAAACTTCTTTTCTACTTATAGTCATTTTTTTCATGACTCGTTAGGAATTCTTAGTCAAGTTTTGGATAGGCCTGAATTTTGCTTGATTGGTTTGCCACTGTATTCTTATCTTGACTCTTTCTTATAGAGAACAATTAATGTCACTGAGACAGCCATTATCTTCCATCAAATAATAATAATAAGTTTATTGAAGCCATTTTTCAATTGTAATCTTTCCCCATACGTGATCTTGTTTTCCCCACTCCCTCTTCAGCAATGCTTGAAAGTCTACGGCATCGAAATGATCAAGAAAGCTGATGAGGACGCCAGGCACAACGCAGACTTGAACGGCCTGGACAACGTCCCCATTTACACCGGAAAGGCGGAAGTGAACATGAACGCGGTGCTGGCCCAGTGCGCCAAATACAAGACAGTCGGCGTTGTCGATCCGCCATGAGCCGGACTGCGTGAGTCATTGGATTTTGTTATTCTCGTGTTCTTGATATTTCAAGACTTGTTTAGTCTTTGAGAAAGTATTAATTCCAATGGTGATATGATATTAAATTCCTATGAAACCGGAGAATTGGTTTATGAAGCTGAGTTAAATTCTTTATTTTTTTTTATTGTTACCTCTTCCAAGGAGATTGTAAAATGACCTGGATATTTTGAGACTCATTCAGTCTTTCAGAAAGTATTAATTACAATAATAATACGATGTTAAATGCCTATGAAACCGGAGAATTATTTTTATTACCTCTACCAAGGAGGTTGGTAAAGTAACCTGCTTTTGTATTTATATTCGGTTGTCTGTGAGCTGGAATACGTCAGAACTTCTTGCCAGATTTTTGCCGGATTTTAACAACGTATAGATATTACGCTATGCAAAAACCCATTAAATTTACTAGATTCTAGTTATTGTTAGTGATATACTGTGGATTCATTCACGGTCAGCACATGGAAAAAGAGAAGCTTGGTGTGTAGACGGTAGTAAAATATTAACGATCTTCATTGGCAAATTATTATAAAGTACAGGTGGTTAATTCAAAATTCACAATCAACATATCAAAAAGAGAAAGCTTCGTCTGTAGATGGTAGTAAAATATTGACTTTCTTCATGGGCAAATTGTTATAAAGTAGATTAATTCATAATTGATATATCAAAAAGAGAAAGCTTTGTCTGTAGACGGTAGTAAAATATTGACAATCTTCATTAGCAGAAATCTAATATCACCCTAGCAGTACCAGCTGAACTCGGTTGAGTTCCTTGTCAGGCTGGGAGGAACGTAGAGAGTAGAGGTCCCCTTTTTTGTTTTTGTTTCATTTGTTGATGTCGGTTACCCCCCAATATTGGGGGAAGTGCCTGGGTATATTATTATTATTATTACTATCCAAGCTACAACCCTAATTGGAAAAGCAAGATGCTATAAGCCCAGGGGCTCCAATATGGAAAAATAGCCCAGTGAGGAAAGGAAATAAGGAAATAAATAACTGAAGAGAACAAATTAACAATAAATCATTCTAAAAAAAGTAATGTCAAAAGAGATATGTCATATATAAACTATTAACAACATCAAAAACAAATATGTCATAAATAAACTATAAAAAGACTCATGTCTGCCTGGTCAACAAAAAAGCATTTGCTCCAACTTTGAACTTTTGAAGTTCTACTGATTCAACTACCCGATTAGGAAGATCATTCCACAACTTGGTAACAACTGGAATAAAACTTCTAGAGTACTGCGTAGTATTGAGTCTTATGATGGAGAAGGCCTGGCTATTAGAATTAACTGCCTGCCTACATTCAGTAAAACTTTACATTCTAACAAAGTATCAATCTCCCAACAGCCGAGAGGGTTATCAGAGAGCTCCGCAAGTGCGAGAACATGGATCGGCTAATCTATATGTCGTGCGATCCCGACGGTGCCTTCAAGAATTTCGTCGATCTCTCGACCGAGAGCAAGAATTATAAAGGAGAATTTTTCGTTCCAATCAGGTGAGTCTGTTAACCCTTTAACCCCCAGGCTACTGTATTTGGAAATTTCCAGCCCTTAACCCCCAGGGGGTTATTTTTTTCCCAGCACATTTTGCAGTATATTTTTTTTAAATTGCTCTAACAGCCTTAATTTTTGTCATAGAGAGGTCAGGTTGGTCTTATTCTCTTGGAAAATGCCTGAATTTTCTCAAAAAATTATCAAAAATATGAAAAAAAAATTTTTATAGCCTTTTTTGCAAGGACGTACCGGTATGTCCGTCCATTGGGGTAAAGGGATGGCTTTTGTGAAACGTACCAGTACGTCCTTTGGGGGTAAAAGGGTTAACTAATTCGAGTTGTCGGGCTTTTTAAAGGAAGTCGGAAATACTTCTGTGTAGCGAGCATACAGCATTGATCGATTGTAAAAAATTTGTGTAATGTTTTTGAGTTTTAAACAGGTTTTTATTTTTACGATAAGTATTTAAAGCTTTCAAGATCTCCTGATGGTAAATTTCAAATGGCACATACATACATATACTAAGGCACTTCCCCCAGTTTTAGGGGGGTAGCCAACATCAAACAAAAGAAACAAAAAAAAAAAAAAGGGGACCTTTCCTCTCTACCTTTCCTCCCAGCCTGAGAAGGGACTCAACCGAGTTCGGCTGGTACTGCTAAACTCGATTGAGTCCCTTGTCAGGCTGGGAGGAACGTAGAGAGGAGAGGTCCCCTTTTTTTTTGTTGCTTTTGTTCGACGTCGGCTACCCGAGAAAAACTGGGGGAAGTGCCTTGGTATATGTATGTATGTGCCATATGAAATTTACCATCAGGAGAGCTTTCAAATGGCAAAAATACTAATAATAATTGATGAGAACAACAAGTTTGTTGATTAAAACATGCACCGGATATCTTAATTGACCAGTCTGTGGATAACTTATGGCTGTGAAAACAAAAGTTACAAAAGTAACTTAGAAGAATAAATTTGCCTAACCCTCCGTGCCTGAAGGTTTAGACCAACGAAACTTTCTCTGGAAACGACATAGTTAAAAAAGTCGTGAATCGTCAAGTTTATCATCTTCGTTTCATTGCCGAGAGGGAATTTGAATGTTGTAAGCCACCGTATAGTACAATTTAGAAGTGTTTTACATCTGGTTAACCCTTTTACCCCCAGGCTATTTGGAACTTTCCAACCCTTAACCCCCAGGCATTTTTTTTTTTTCAAGCACATTTTGCAATATATATTTTTTAAATTGCTTTAACAGCCTTAATTTTTGTCATAGAGAGGTCAGGTTGGTCTCATTCTTTTGGAAAATGCCTGAATTTTTCCATAAAGTTATCAAAAATATGCAAAAAAAATTGTAAATAGTTTTTTGCCAGGACATCCGTGGGTGTAAAGGGATGAGTTTTGTGAAACGTACCAGTACGTTCATTGGGGTAAAAGGGTTAATTCACGGTTCTTGTGGGACCGTGATTTAGAGGGGCATGGCGTACCTGTTTCTTTAGTTCTATTGGAACTTTTCTTTCTACATTTTATACATGTTGTGATTTTAGAATTTGATGTAATTACATAGAAAAGCATCCTTGGTTGAAGTGTTCCTTCCTTTTAATTTTTACTTATCATTGCAGAGCGGCCGTTGTCGACCTCTTCCCTCACACACCCCACTACGAGCTGCTCATCCTGTTCGAGAGGTGGGAGGAACGCGAGTGGAGAAGGATAATGGAAAAGGTATAGTTTACTTGTGAATTCTCGGAGAGGACATTTTGTATGATGCCAGTGGCGAGTATCAAGCGGGCAGTAGCGAAGACGTGAGTATTGTTATCCTTTTTTATGATAGTCTATTTTGTAGATAACTGAAAATATCTAGAATTTAAGCCTTGTCCACGGACACTTATTTAGATCAGGGGTTCCCAACCAGTGGTACATTTTTACTCAGTGGGTACATTGGATCTGATAGAATGGCCTGTACTGTGCAGTGCATGATTTAATCTGCAATAAGATTGAAAGATATTATATCACTGTCAATTTCATTGTATTTTTTCATCATCAGTTTTAGGGGTACACAGGAAGCTTAAAAAGCCCAAGGGGCACAGAAGGACAAAAAGGTTGGGCGCCCAAGATTTAGATGATCTAACCACATGGTTTATCCTTACCACATCACAATGGGATTTTAGTTCTTACGGCTTTACAGATTTCAAATGAATATAGATTCATTATTTTTCATTAATGATAGCCTTTAGTCCATCTTCTATTGGATGAACTATTTTATCGGGTTAAAACTTGGGTACGTAGATGGGTTTTTTGACGATTAATAACACGCTTCGGTCGGTGGGATTATTATGCTAGTGGAAACTGCAATACTGTAAATTTTTGTATGAATTTGGTGGCATACCCTTTACTTTTAAGTTTTAACTTTAGAGAAAAGTAGGAGCAAGTTTGTGCAGTCTTGAAGGGAGGTGCGCTAATGTTTGTAACAGCAGATATCGGTTGCTCTGTCGAGAGAGAAACTTGTCAATTTATTCTCGGACTTTATAGTAATAATCCTGTAATAATGATAATGATAATCTAAAAAATGACTGGATTTTTTCCTCTTCAAATTAGAAGAGTCTGTCTTCAATTAGTTTCCTTATAAATGCACTGTTTTCACTTTACTGTACTCTATTTATATTATACTGTTAATGGTTTTAAAACTAACTTAAAGTGCCATGAAATTTTTTAAATTTCTCTTTATTTCTTCTTAATAGGATCATTTTATAACTAGAATATTGGTTGTTTTGTCGAGAGAGGAACTTTACATCAATTTATGCCCTGACTTTACGGTAGCAAATTTTTATAATGATAATAATGATGATCACAGAAATATAACTTTTTTTTCCTCTTCAAAATAGAAGAGCCGGTCTTAAATTAATTTCCGTATAGATCTACTGCTGTTCCTATACTATATGTAGATTATAGATGATTTTAAAATTTACTTAACAGTGCCATGATATCTTTAACACAATTTATATTTATTTTAATGGGATCTTTAATAGAAATATAATTTTCTTTGTCAAGAAAAGAAATTTTTTACAGTTTATGCCCGGACTTTATAGTAATAAACTGTAATAATAATAATAATGATAATCTCAAATATAAAGGTTCTTTTTCCTCTTCAAATGGAAGAGCTGATCTTCAATTTTTTTCATGTAACTGCACCGTTCTCACCATATATAAATTATAGATGATTTTTTCTGTCTACCTCCCAAAATTGAAGGAATTGCAATGGTAGATAGAATACATGGTTTTAAAATGTTAGCTTTCAGTACCATAGAATTTTTTAAAATTTTCTTTATTTCTTATCTTATTGTTGATTGGATAATATAATTTCTTAATGGCTATGGACAACAGAATGAACGTTTATACTTTTACAATATATATTTCATGCATCCAACCTGATTTTAACATTGCTTAAGGAAAGAGATTGAAGTATTTTTTCCAATTTAGAGGTTCGATAAGCGGGCATAAATCACCCGTCGGTCGAGCATATCCGCGCACAAATACAAACCTTGTGTTTTACTTGTGCCATAATTTAAGCAAAAGGAGACTGTGACTGTGGTGGTAGCTTAGTTGGACTGTTGGAAACCCAAACTTAGTTGTTCCAAAGTTCGATCTCCACTCGGGGCTTCGTCGCCGAGAAGCAAAGTTCGACTCCCTTTGAACGAGGATCATATGTATTTATGTACAGTGAAGTCCTTTTCCTCTTTGTCTACAGCCTTTACCCCTATGTGCGGTCGCTGTTTCGTGTAAGCCTTCTCCGTTCTCTTATTATCATGAGCATTCATTTCTCTTAGTCATTTTTCCCTCTCATATCATTTACTATTGCCTTCCTCTCCTTCCCCCATCCACCTCAGTGTCCGTGACCCTCGACAAGCATATTTATGTAATTTGAGACAACTCAACAATCTACGCTTTGCTGCTGTAGCCGAGGAGCTCCGCTTAGGCCTTTCTATTGCTCTTTGGTGGACCATAAGCGTCGGCTACGCTACTAGAGTGCAAATACAAGACTCATATAATGAGCTACG
>NW_027169687.1:12500-15000 GCF_036898095.1 Palaemon carinicauda | reverse complement strand
ATAGGGACTCGACATCCATGGAGGCAATAACTCCGTCACTTGTGGAATTTCTCAGTTTTTCTAGGAATTCTGCTGATGATGTCACACAATATTTATTGGGGATATAGGGTGTGAGTAAGGTGTTCAGTCTCTTAGCAAGCTGGTATGTAGGGGCAGGGCACTGGCTGATAAGCCTGAGAGGGTTCCCTTGCTTGTGCGTTTTTACATTTCCGTATAAGTAGCCGAGCCCAAAATCACCTGAAATAGGTGGCAAATGGACGGCGTTGGTGGCAGCATTAATGGTTTGTATAATGCTGTTTGCTTCCCTCTTGATATCCTCAGTGGGGTTGCGGGACAATCGTTCAAATTTTGAGGTATCAGCCAAAATTTGATCTAGTTTCTCATGGTACTCCTCTGTATTTATGAGAACGAAGGCGGCAGTTTTATCTGCACGGCGTACAGTGATGCCTTCTTGCAATCTAAGAGCCTTGGCAGCATCTCTCATCTCCTTCGTGACAATCCCACTCCGGTATTGGCCACGGTCAGTGAGGGCTTCTGCCAAGAGTAGGGGTTGGAGGGCATCAGTCGTCCGTAGGGCACCTCTACGTTCATTTTCTTGTATGGTGTCAAGGAGGAGCTCGATTTCCAATCTCTTGTCAGTCGGTCTTGGTTTGGTCATGTAGTGGCAATTAAGGCCTAAACATAATATTTCTTCTTGAGCAGGCGTGGGAACGTAATTGGTGAGATTTACATACTCTTGCCTCTTTTCTGGGATCCTAAGTTTACCTCCATTGATATTAATGAGTTTTCTTATTACAGTTTTGGTCCGATTTCGTTGGTCTTTCTCTTTTAGTTTATTAAGGAGGTAAGAGATATTTTCTGGGTAGGTAAGGTGATTCCTTTGTTGATCATTGTCATCAGGTTGTCTTTCATCACTTTCTTCAATAATACTGTGGTCTAGATTGTCTTGTTCCTCTCTCATAATGTATTCCGGGACCTCTCCAGAAGGGCGTGCTTGATCAATGGCGATGTTCTGGATTTCAGCCCATTAAAGACAAATTGTGAATGATATGGTCTTCATCACCTTCCTATTGATATGTCCCTTTCCCAGTTACTGACGGATTGTTCAAATGAAGAGAAGAAGATAATAAGAACAATAGAAAAAGTTAATTACAAGATTAACGCCACTGAGGCAGCAATCACTTTTAATAAAACCTGCTTAAAAGAGGGTCTACTCCCAAAATATACAAATTTTAGACTGCATGACCCCTCAGCACGTAATGACCCGCGGACTAGTGCTTTCAGGAGATCTCTCCTTCGCCGGCAATTGGATACTAAACTGCATGAAAAGAAAGATCTATATGCACGCCTTGCTCGTCTGCAGAGTGAATGGGCTGAAATCCAGAACATCGCCATTGATCAAGCACGCCCTTCTGGAGAGGTCCCGGAATACATTATGAGAGAGGAACAAGACAATCTAGACCACAGTATTATTGAAGAAAGTGATGAAAGGCAACCTGATGACAATGATCAACAAAGGAATCACCTTACCTACCCAGAAAATATCTCTTACCTCCTTAATAAACTAAAAGAGAAAGACCAACGAAATCGGACCAAAACTGTAATAAGAAAACTCATTAATATCAATGGAGGTAAACTTAGGATCCCAGAAAAGAGGCAAGAGTATGTAAATCTCACCAATTACGTTCCCACGCCTGCTCAAGAAGAAATATTATGTTTAGGCCTTAATTGCCACTACATGACCAAACCAAGACCGACTGACAAGAGATTGGAAATCGAGCTCCTCCTTGACACCATACAAGAAAATGAACGTAGAGGTGCCCTACGGACGACTGATGCCCTCCAACCCCTACTCTTGGCAGAAGCCCTCACTGACCGTGGCCAATACCGGAGTGGGATTGTCACGAAGGAGATGAGAGATGCTGCCAAGGCTCTTAGATTGCAAGAAGGCATCACTGTACGCCGTGCAGATAAAACTGCCGCCTTCGTTCTCATAAATACAGAGGAGTACCATGAGAAACTAGATCAAATTTTGGCTGATACCTCAAAATTTGAACGATTGTCCCGCAACCCCACTGAGGATATCAAGAGGGAAGCAAACAGCATTATACAAACCATTAATGCTGCCACCAACGCCGTCCATTTGCCACCTATTTCAGGTGATTTTGGGCTCGGCTACTTATACGGAAATGTAAAAACGCACAAGCAAGGGAACCCTCTCAGGCCTATTATCAGCCAGTGCCCTGCCCCTACATACCAGCTTGCTAAGTGACTGAACACCTTACTCACTCCCTATATCCCCAATAAATATTGTGTGACATCATCAGCAGAATTCCTAGAAAAACTGAGAAATTCCACAAGTGACGGAGTTATTGCCTCCATGGATGTCGAGTCCCTATTTACTAACGTTCCCGTGAATGAAACAATAAAATTCATAATGGACAGAGTTTATAGGGATACAACGACACCCACCCTCAACATCCCCGAGGCCTCTCTCCGT
>NW_027169686.1:30000-34940 GCF_036898095.1 Palaemon carinicauda | reverse complement strand
ACCATTCTTCATTGTCTGGCATCGTACGTTTGATGGCAGGTGTTGTTATCGTACATGCAGTTTAATATGGGTTTTTTTATATGCAGTTGGTATAGCTTTCGATATTTTATTCTTTTCATTTGGTGCCAGCTATTTTGTCCTGTATTCTAATCATATTGTTTTCAGTTTTATTCACCGTATGTTCGCTTAAAGTAACGTTATCATTCCATACTCCTATCATAGCTTTCTTCGTCTAGTTTCATTCGTTTGAGACTAATAATATCTTACAATATCTTATATGCGTGTTTATTTCATCATCGTGTCTTATACTTATTATAGAACTCAACCCTGTATCATACGATGACACGAGTTGCCAAGTATGTATATTTTATACTAAATCAGTAATATTTTGTTTCTTTCTAACAAAAAAAGATATAGATTTAGTTGGATTTCAAATTTGTTTAAAATTTAATGAATTTAACTTTATATATAGTGAATTTTAATGGAATCAAGCTGTATATACTATGAAAAGTCCATTAAAATAATAATAAAATTCGGCAACTCTGATTTTACATTATTGCCAATGCGTCTCCCTCTTTGGGCAGCGCGTAAACCAGTAGAATTGGGATATCAGAATTTCAAATTTGTTTAAAATTTAATGAATCTAACTTTATATATAGTGAATTTTAATGGAATATAGCTGTATATACTATAAAAATCCCATTAAAATAATAATAACGCTTGGCAACTCTGATTTTACATTATTGCCAATACGTCACCTCGTCTGGCAGCGCGTAAATTTGTTTAAATTTTAATGAAACTAAATTGAGATATAGCGAATTTTAATGGAATATATTTGTAGTTGTATATACTATAAAAATCCCATTAAAATAATAACGCTTGGCAACTCTGATTTGACATTATGCCAATACGTCACCTCGTCTGGCAGCGCGTAAACTCACGTATCATATATTATTCGCCAAATTATTCGCACGAAATCACTGCTTTGGAACTGTCTCCTTGATCATAAATTCACCTTGTTTTTGTTTTATACATTAAGTGCCTTTGTTGATGTCTTGCTAAGTGCCTGAGGACGCTGTTTATCGATTAAGTGATTGTTTTTGCTTGTTAATTATATATGATGTCTAGATGGGTTTTCATTTTTTTTTTTTTTACATATTGAGGTAGTTGGGAATTTAAGGTATATGTAGAGAGTGGGGAAGAAAGAGGAGTAATATGTATATGTATATAAATGTATATATACATGTGTATATATATATATATATATAATATATATATATATATATATATATATATATATAATATATATATAGTAAATATATATATGTGTGTGTGTATAAATATATATAGATATGTATATATGAATGTATATATATATATATATATATATATATATATATATATATATATATATATATATATATATGTATGAATGTATATATATATATATATATATATATATATATATATATATATTTATGTATATATACGTGTATATATATGTATATATTTATATATATACTGTATCTGTATAAATGTATACCGTATATATATAATATATATATATATATATATATATATATATATATATATATATATATATATGTATACACATATACAGTATATATATATATACTGTATATATATGCATATATATATATATATATATATATATATATATATATATATATATATATATATATATATATATATATATATACATACACATTATATAAACTAAAAGACTGAAATTTCGTTAAAGAAAAAACCCAGTTAATGCAAAAAAAAAAAAAAAAAATAGAATATAAAACATCTTATACATCGTAAAACCACAGCACTCAAGTAAAACCCAGCAGCATAATAAACCAGATATAAAAAAAAGTATATAGAACAAAGTAAAGTGGGTCACTTAGCCGAGTATAAATTAAGGGCCACTCTCTATCGCCCTCCAGCGAAGTCTTCATTAACTCGAGGAAGATACCCTTCTTCAGGTATATCATGGGTCCTTCAGGCCCTTCAGGAGTGAATGGCGAGGCTTCGAAGTTTCCAAACATGCGCTCATGTCTCCAGACAATAAGCATTTTTTTTAAGGTCATATGGCCCCTGAGGGAGTACTCCTGTTGCTTATTAGGCCGGCCATATTGGATTTCTTGAGTAGGCAAGCGAGCGGCCATATTGGATTGCCCTGAGTTAAGAGGAGAGCGGTGACATTTATGACGATGTTTATTTGCTATATTTTTATATCTGTTTTGTTTACGTTATGAAACAACCATTTTGAGATGCTTTTTTTGTTTTGTTTTTTCTTGTCTTTACTTACGTTGTATAAACAGAATATCTAGATGAATAGTCAAATAATGACAGGGAAAAGATAACTTTATATAGTAGTTATTCTGTTTATAAAAACCCTGGCGGGTATTTCGGGTGGACAGGCCCCTCCCCTTTTTCGGGGGTGGGGTGGGGGGAGGGGCAGGGAGGAACCATATGGTAGGCCTTAAAAGGAAAGTTATTTAAGGTTATGCTCTCATTCTTACTGGTCATATTAGGTCTAATAAAGAATGAGTATTGTCATTTTTTCCCCTAGCGGCCATATTGGATAGTTTTAGATTAAAGGCAACATTCTTTTGTAGTTATTTTAGGTTGTCACATTGACCTATTATAGTGATTTAGCTTCGCTTTTAGCGGTAATTTTAGGTAGTTTTAGTTTAGGTTTGTGAGTTTTAGAAATGTTTTATTAGCGGAAATGAGTGTATGATGTTAAGTTTTATTTCCAGGACATTTTTGTGTAGCTTGTGATTTGGATGTTATATATATATATATATATATATATATATATATATATATATATATAATATAATATATATATATATATATATACAGTATATATATATATCTATCTATCTATCTATCTATCTATCTATCTATCTATCTATATATATATATATATTATATATATATACACACACACATATATATATATGTATATATATATATATATATATATATATATATATATATATATATATATATATGCACACACCACACACACATATAAATATATATCATATATATATAGATATATATTAGATATATAATATTATTCCTAAATTCATACACTACATTATATAAATCCATATACATTACACACACATATATATGCATCCATATTTCATTACTAATATCTGAAAAAAAATACAGTTAAAAAAAACAAATAATAACAAAACAAAAACACACATAACAACACAAACACAAACAACCAAACCTAGTAAGAAGGAGAAATGAAGAATTGAACAGAGCCAAAGTTTATATAACCCCACATATGCCACAAAGTCGAAGTTCCAAACTTCGCGATTTGTACTCTGCGCCAGAAAACGTCTAAATATCGCGAATTCATGTTTCGCGAGTCGAGGATGCAAAGGAGTCCACTTTCGCGAATTGGCTTCGCGTCCGAGATGGATGCCTCAATTCGCCCTGCGATCTAGTGAAGAATTTGTTTGTCTTTGTGTGTGTTTTCCTACAGTAGTAAGTTGGCCCGAGTCACCAGCCACCCGATGAGATATTACCACTGAAGAGTTATTGGGTCCTTTGACTGGACAGACAGTGTCTACATTGGATCCCTCTCTCTGGTTACGGCTTACTTTTACCTTTGCCTACACATATACATAATAGTCTGGCTTATTCTTTACATAGATATTACCGCTAGAAAGTTATTGGGTCCTTTGACTGGGCAGACAGTACTACATTGGATCCCTCTCTCTGTTTACGGCTTATTTTTTTACCTTTCCCTACACATATACATAATAGTCTGGCTTATTCTTTACATAGATATTACTGCTAGAAAGTTATTGGGTCCTTGACTGGGCAGACAGTACTACATTGGATCCCTCTCTCTGGTTAAACAGCTCATTTTTTTTTCTCTCGAAATTCAATTCCTAAAAATCATCATTCTTTCAATATACCATTCCAATCAACTTTAACGCCCATCTAAATGTAAATTATTTATTTCAATATCTATCAAACGTTCTTACCATAGCAACAGGATCCCATTAAACCCGCTATTTTTCTATTAACATATATATGAATCATCCTCGACTCTAGATTGCAATACCAACCATCAAATTTCATAGATCCTATAACTATGGAAATGCCATAAAATTTCACGGGTTGAAGAGCGACGTATAATGTTAATATCCATATTGTTAATATATATCCTTATCTCCGTTTAACAGAGAATAGGTACCTTTGAAATGTTAATTTAACACTGGTTTATTCGGTTATAAAATCTGGGGGGGGAGGGTATTGTTAATATCTATGTTTATCTGCTTTTAACTTAAGCCAGGCTGACACTTGCACGAATTTGTGGCACGCATTGTCACGACTCGAGTCGATGGACTGGCGTGAACTCGTCGTGAACTGGCGTGAAGTGTTCGTAAACCCGTCGTGACATCGTGGCGTGTCGTGACGAGAATTTTGAAATGTTCAAAATATTGTCACGACAAAATTTCGTGACCGGGTCGTGAACTATGCGCGAACTGTTCGTGAACTCGTCGGATGATGCTGGAAGTGCGCAAAACTATGCGTGACCTCGTTGTGAACTCGCCGTGCCAGTTCGTGTCAATGTGGACAAGTCAGCTGTGATTCTGAGGTAATTTTTTTTTTTTTTTTTTTTTTTTTATCTTCCAGTTCGTGCCACAAAATGTCACGAACTTGCCACGAATTTCGTACAAGTGTCAGGGTAACCTATAGAGTAGATTTTTTTGGAAATGTTAATTTAACACTTCGGTCCATGTGTTTTAAAAATCTAGGGACTAGGGTGAAAAATATTTGCTGACTTTGGTAGAAAATCTGGTAGCTATAATAATATCTAGAGGGCACTCAGTAGAGCGCAGACCTCCACCATGGCAGCTTATTTCTCGACCTACACCTTGACCTTTGACCTTAAC
>NW_027169686.1:17500-20000 GCF_036898095.1 Palaemon carinicauda | reverse complement strand
TCGTGCCCTGTCCCAAGCTATGTTCATGTTAGAAATAATTCGTGTTGACACTTGAACTTCAAACAAGTTAGTATTGGAATAGAAAAAGTGCAATTGCGATAATAACTCGTCAGACATGCAGTTTGTAAAAGAGAATATTTTATTTGGACTGTTTTTTTGGTACAAATGTAGAATATCCATTGAAGAATATTATTTCTTGGGTATTTTATTTCAAGTGGGTCTGTGCGTTGATGTGTTTTATAAAGTAATCCTTGATTAAAGTAATACCTAACTTAGGAATTTTTCCCTTTTACCATTTTTTGTCTTTTATTTATTTTTTAGAAAATACTTTGTTATTATTATTGATATTATTATGATTATTATTATTATTATTATTATTATTATTATTATTAGCTAAGCTACAACCCTAGTTGGAAAAGCAGGATGCTGTAAGCCCAAGGGCTTCAACAGGGAAAAATAGCCCAGTGAGGAAAGGAAATAAATGAACTACAGGAAAAGTAATGAACAATTAAAATAAAATATTTTAAGTACAGTAACAACATTAAAAGAGATATTTCATATATAACTATAAAAACTTAAAAAAAAAACCAAGAGGAGGAAAAATAAGATAATGTGTCTGACTATATCCTCAAGCAAGAGAACTCTACCCCAAGACAGTGGAAGTATCATAGCCAGGGCGTGGCTATTTATATACCTGTTATGACGTCACTCCGGGCAGACATACCAGAGCATGGCCTACTGGAAACGTCCCTGCCTGGCGATCTGCCAGACTGGGGTTCGAGTCTCGCTCAAGCTCGATAGTTTCTTGTAGTGTCTGCAAACTTGCCATCCTCATGAGTTAAGAATGGTGTTTGGGGAAGCCTGTAAGTCTACCTGCTGAGTCATCAACAGCCATTGTCTGGCCCTCCCTGGTCCTAGCTTGATGAAGAGAGTGCTTGGGCGTTGATTCTATGTATATATGGTCAGACTCTAGGGCATTGTCACTTTCCCTTGCCTCTGCCACTCATGAGTGGCCTTTAAACCTTTAGTCCAGGAGCACACTAGCGACTCTGTGGCGCCACAAAGCCACAGCATCGTGTGGCGGGGATGTGGTCTCCCATAGGTTTCCATTGTTTTCAAAGCCACGCCATGCCTGTGGCGGGGATGAGCGACAGAGAGCCACAGTCGCTTGCCACAGTCGCTAGTTTGCGCGGCAAAACTTGAAAACAATGGAAACCTACGGGAGACCACATCCCCGCCACACGATGCTGTGGCTTTGTGGCGCCACAGAGTCGCTAGTGTGCTCCCGGCTTTAGAGGGGTTGAATAATGGTTAATGTGTTATGGAAAAACAGAAGAAAAAGGAGAATACCGGAGCATACAAATAGAAAGATGTTACTAGCAAGGCACTAGAAGGGTTGGAAGACCCAGGCCTACATGGCTTGAGGACTATGAAGCGTGAAGTGGGAGATGATGAATGGAAAAGTATTGATTTGAAAGCTCAAGATAGTAACGACGGGCGAAATCTAACCGAGGCCCTTTGCGTCAATAGGCCTTGGAGATGATGGTGATGACAAGCAAATAAGGAAAATGGTTCAAAATTCATAGTAAAATTCGCAAAAATTCATAGTGAAATTCACAAAAACTCATAGTCAAATTCAGAAAAATTCATAGTAAAATTCGAAAAAAAGTTTAGTAGAATTTACAAATATTCATTTAAAAATTCACTAAAATTTAGAGCAAAATTCGCAAAAATTCATAGAAAACTTCATAAAAATTCATTGTAAAATTCCCACAAATTCATAGACTAATTCACAAAAATTCATAGTCAAATTCACAAAAATCTAGAGTCAAATTCACAAAAATTCATAGAAAAATTCACAAAAATTTATTGTAAAATTCGCAAAAAATCATAGTCAAATTCACAAAAATCTAGAGTCAAATTCACAAAAATTCATAGAAAAATTCACAAAAATTTATTGTAAAATTCGCAAAATTTCATAGACAAATTTACAAAAATACATTGAAAAATTCACAAAAATTTCATAGAAAAATTTACAAAAATTCATAGTAAAATAAAAACAAATCACTAAAATTCACAAAAAATCAGAGTAAGATAAAAAAAAATCACTAAAATTCACAAAAATTCATAGCAAAATAAAAGAAAATCACTAAAATTCACAAAAAATCAGAGTAAGATAAAAAAAATCACTAAAATTCACAAAAAATCATAGCAAAATAAAAAAAAATCACTAGAATTTACAAAAATTCATAGCAAAATTAACAACGTCTCCCCCTCACTACAGATAATGCACTAAATTATCATGTACCTTTTGATACAATTTCTATTCAAATCACCTTGAAAAATTCCAGCAGAAATTTGAATGAAAATTCCTCTTTGAAAAAGTCGTGAAGTCAGGACCTCGCTTTAGGACCCAATAATTTCCTCATTCTGAATGGCTTCGATTATACCTTTGCAATGTCAATGAATTGAAGTGTATATATTACAGTTTCTACACTGG
>NW_027169686.1:10000-12500 GCF_036898095.1 Palaemon carinicauda | reverse complement strand
GGAAGGAATGAATCAAATACAACAATACAATAGGAAGGAGTGAATAGGATACAATAGGATGGAATGAGTCAAATACAACAGGAAGGAAGGAATCAAACACAACAATACAATAGGATGGAGTGAAGAGGATACAAGAAGATGGAATGAGTCAAATACAACAGGAAGGAAGGAATCAAACACAACAATACAATAGGATGGAGTGAAGAGGATACAAGAAGATGGAATGAGTCAAATACAACAGGAAGGAAGGAATCAAACACAAACAATACAATAGGATGGAGTGAAGAGGATACAAGAAGATGGAATGAGTCAAATACAACAGGAAGGAAGGAATCAAACACAACAATACAATAGGATGGAGTGAAGAGGATACAGGAAGATGGAATGAGTCAAATACAACAGGAAGGAATGAATCAAACACAACAATACCATAGGAAGGAGTGAATGAGATACAATAGGATGGAATGAATTAAATACAACAGAAAGGAATGAATGAGATAGAAAAGGTTGGAATGAATAAGATACAGCAATACAACATAAGGGACTTGTATGAAATACAGTAGGAAGGAAGGAACGAGATATAGAATACAACAGGAAGGAATGAATGAGATACAATAAGATGGAATGAATCAGGGTGCAACAATACAACAGGAAGAGGACTGAAAGAAATACAAGATGGAATGAATGAGATACAATAATACAACAGGAAGGACAAAATGAGATACAGCAGGATGGAATGAAATGTGAAACAACAATATAACAGGAAGGAAGGAATCAGACACAATAATACAACAGGATGGAATGAATTAGATACAACAATACAACAGGAAGGACTGAAAGAAATACAAGATGGAATGAATGAGATACAATAATACAACAGGAAGGACAAAATGAGATACAGCAGGATGGAATGAAATGTGAAACAACAATATAACAGGAAGGAAGGAATCAGACACAATAATACAACAGGAGGAATGAATTAGATACAACAATACAACAGGAAGGACTGAAAGAAATACAAGATGGAATGAATGAGATACAATAATACAACAGGAAGGACAAAATGAGATACAGCAGGATGGAATGAAATGTGAAACAACAATATAACAGGAAGGAAGGAATCAGACACACTAATACAACAGGATGGAATGAATTAGATACAACAATACAACAGGAAGGACTGAAAGAAATACAAGATGGAATGAATGAGATACAATAATACAACAGGAAGGACAAAATGAGATACAGCAGGATGGAATGAAATGTGAAACAACAATATAACAGGAAGGAAGGAATCAGACACAATAATACAACAGGATGGAATGAATTAGATACAACAATACAACAGGAAGGACTGAAAGAAATACAAGATGGAATGAATGAGATACAATAATACAACAGGAAGGACAAAAATGAGATACAGCAGGATGGAATGAAATGTGAAACAACAATATAACAGGAAGGAAGGAATCAGACACAATAATACAACAGGATGGAATGAATTAGATACAACAATACAACAGGAAGGACTGAAAGAAATACAAGATGGAATGAATGAGATACAACAATGAAACTGGAAGGAATGAATGAAATACAAAAAAGATGGAATGAATCAGATACAACAATACAATAGGAAGGAATGAATCAGATACAACAATACAATAGGAAGGAATGAATCAGATACAACAGGAAGGAAGGAATCAGATACAAACAATACAATAGGAAGGAATGAATCAGATACAACAATACAATAGGAAGGAATGAATCAGATACAACAGGAAGGAAGGAATCAGATACAACAATACAATAGGAAGGAATGAATCAGATACAACAATTACAATAGGATGGAATGAATCAGATACAATTACAATAGGAAGGAAGGAATCAGATACAATACAATAGGAAGGAATGAATCAGATACAACAATACAATAGGAAGGAATGAATCAGATACAACAATACAATAGGAAGGGAATGAATCTGATACAACAATACAATAGGAAGGAATGAATCAGATACAACAATACAATAGGAAGGAATGAATCAGATACAACAATACAATAGGAAGGAATGAATCAGATACAACAATACAATAGGAAGGAATGAATCAGATACAACAATACAATAGGAAGGAATGAATCTGATAAACAATACAATAGGAAGGAATGAATCAGATACAACAATACAATAGGAAGGAATGAATCAGATACAACAATACAATAGGAAGGAATGAATCAGATACAACAATACAATAGGAAGGAATGAATCTGATACAACAATACAATAGGAAGGAATGAATCAGATACAACAGGGGAGTAATGAATGTGATGAAAAAAAAGGTTAGAGTGAATGAGATAAAATAGAATGGAATGAATCAAATAAAACAGATTGGAATGAATGAAATCAAACAGTTTGAAATGAAAATGAAAAAAGGCTTGAATAAATGAATGAATGAGGCAGAACAAAATTAAATAAATAAGAATAAATTACTTAAATCTGGT
>NW_027169685.1:20000-34967 GCF_036898095.1 Palaemon carinicauda | reverse complement strand
TTTATCACGTGTAATGAAGTATTAGAAATTCCTTTATTCAAATAAGAAATTTTCTCTAAAATTATAATTGGTCATAATTATTATGGTCAATTTAATGTAAGGGTTCTTGTCGCCTTTAACAATTTTATTGAAAGATATATTTGAGGTATACAGATAGTTTATTTCCAAACACACGCTCTCTCTCTCTCTCTCTCTCTCTCTCTCTCTCTCTCTCTCCTTCCTTTATTTCATTATACTGTTTAATCTCCTATTTGTAATTCACCATTTTGGATTATCCCTTACGGTTACAACGTGTATATATATATATATATATATATAGAGAGAGAGAGAGAGAGAGAGAGAGAGAGAGAGCAAATGCACTTGCACATGCCCCAGCCTCGGGTTACTGTCACAATCAATAATAGGCATTAAACAAGGTCATTGAAAATGTAAATGTACGTTGTATGATTTTAAAGAATTCTCTCTCTCTCTCTCTCTCTCTCTCTCTCTCTCTCTCCTCATGATTAGTTGATATTTGCGAGTTTATTGACCTCCTAATCTATTCTTGAGCAATAATAAGAACTTTGAGGCAATTTATTTTAATGGATAAATAAGCTATTGTTTTAATTGAAAACGTAAATATACGCTGTATAATTTTTGTGAAAATTTTCTCTCTCTCTCTCTCTCTCTCTCTCTCTCTCTCTCTCTCTCTCTCAAGCCTTCAGAAACAATATATTGTTGTTGCCAGCACATAAATCTGAGGTTACAAAGAAGAAGTTGTTATTTTTAATGATGAACAATTGTTCGATATATGTATATAAACTCAGATTTTTATGTTCTTTACGTAACTTTGATTTTGTAATCAGTTTTATTACATGAACTCAAGTATGTCTTTTGCGCATTCAAAAAAAAAAAAAAAAACCCAAATCTTGCTCTTGGTGTTACAACGAACGAATATCCTTTACTTCTTCGTTCCAAGAGTTAACTTCTGCACTGTAATTGTTCGGTGGCTACTTTATTCTTGGTGGCCGATGTGGTAACGTCCCTGACTGGTAATCGCCAGACTAGGGTTCGAGTCCCCCTGAAACTCTTAGTTTCTTTGGTCGCTACAACCTCACCATCCTTGTGAGCTTATGATGATGGTTTGGGGGAACCTATAGTTCTATCTGCCGAGTCATCAGCATCCACTGTCTGGCCCTCCTTGGTCCTAGCATGGGTGGAGAGGGGGCTTGTGCACTGATCATATATAATATGGTCAGTCTCTAGGGCATAGTCCTGCTTGATAGGGAAGTGTCGCTTATCTGCATGCTTATCTATAAACAAGTATAAATGAATAGTCATAAAGCTATAATTACTTATGATGATTGCTGTTAATCATGAAACCCGGTGCGTGGTGGACGTTCGAAGTGTAGGTCCCTTTAGGAGTCATATTGACTTGGCATGTCCCAGTGAGGCAAATAGATAGGGTTTATTACCTGTCACGAAAGTTCAATCTTTGTTTCATATGATATTGCTTTACCGTCGTTGCACATTGTATTTCACACACACTATATATACATACATATGTGTATATATATATATATATATATATAAATATATATGTGTGTGTGTGTGTGTGTGTATTGTATATATACATGCACATATACAGTATATACACACACACACACACATATATATATATATATATATGTGTGTGTGTGTGTGTGTGTGTGCGTTTGTGCGTGTAGCCTATAGCCTATTTTACTTGGATGAATCATTAAGTCACTGTTTTAAACTGTCAGCATTGTATTGTATCAAAGTTTATTTTATAAAGCTATTTTAGCAGAAAACGAATTATAAGTATTATCTGTTTACTACTAACCTAAACCAACTCAAGGTATTACAGGAGAGAAACGAAACAAAAATATGATATTGAAAAGTTACAGTTTACCTACAGTAGAGTTTATTTCGATAACTTGTTAATTGATTGATTGATCTCAGGTTTTCTGCATCCTATCTTTAATATATTCAAATACCGTATTTTATCTCATACGTTTATTCTTCTCCACTACTCAACATTTTATCATGATCTGGCTTTCACACACCATATTCTTCCCTGTCATTTATTACCTTCGCCAACGAAGTTGGAAGGAGGTTATGTTTTACTCCTTGTTCGTGTGTGTATGTGTGTGTTTGTGAACAGCTTCCTGACCACAATTTTAATCGTAGAGCAATGAAACTTGCAGGGATTAACTTTTATGTAAAAAGCTGGAAATGAATAAAATTTGGAAGGTCTTGGTCACGGTCAGGCAAAATGTCCAATTCACATAATCAGCCGTAAGTTTGGACATCGTTGTTACAAAGACTTCTAACTTTGTTCATATTTAGGTGTATGAAAATCCACGCCAATTAATACATGGTAAGGTCAAGGCTAAGGTGGAGCAAAGGGTCGAAAAAGAAGCTGCCTCGGCGGAGGTCTGCGCTCAACTGTGTTCCCCTCTAGTCAAACCGTGTATTTGTCTCGAAACATTTTGGGGTGTTGGTAAGATGTTACACATGCAGGGGTCAACTTTCTTTCTTATGGAATGATTTTCAAAACTTATATAAGAGCAATTTGTCCGTTTTCGTTCCTTCTGATAATGACACACTTTCAAATTCCTTTCTAAATTAAGTAGGTAATATTTTGATAAGCAACTGCTTTAGTACAAGTACCAATGTTGTCATATCTTTACAGCAGAGAGAGAGAGAGAGAGAGAGAGAGAGAGAGAGAGAGGGGGGGGGGGCTGCGTTCATTTTAAATAATAGCAATTTAATTTATATCCTTGCCCAAAACCGAAGTTATCTCCACAGTCTATATTTACCTCATGATAATTGATTACTCCTTTGGGAGGCTCGCTGGCCTGTGGTTCGAGTCACCCTCAAACTCGATAGTTTCTTTAGTGTTTGCAACCTTACCATCCTTGTGAGCTAAGGGCGAGTCTATAGGTCTATCTCCTGAATCATCAGCAGTCATTACCTGGTCTTCCCTGGTCCTAGCTTGGGTGGAGATGTCGCTTGAGCAACAATCCTCATTGTCAGACTTTTGGGGCATTGTCCTGCTTGCTAGGACAATGTCACGGTTGGATGTCCTTTCTTTTCCAGACGTTGCTGATGACCTTGCCCTTCCAAATGGGATAGATAAGCGGGAAATAATCAATGGACATTTGTTCAAAGTTTTGCTAGATAATAAATTGGATTCGATTTAACTGTGATTGTTGTGGTAAAGGAAGATTTATATGTGGGACTAGGAGGGAATCCCTGGGTGTCAGGCACAAGTCGGACTACTGACTTTTATTTCAATAGAATGCGTTTTTCTCTTATTATAACTGATTAGGAAGGTATATATAATATATATATATATATGTATATATTGCTTTATAATGGTTGATCTGGAATTTTCATGCGATTTTCATTTGCAGAATAGTTATATTTAAATGCAATCCATTCTTACTATTTTTACTCTTTAATGATCATTTTTTTTTATTAATATCTGTTACTTTTCGTTCCTTCCCTATCTTTTCCTGTCTCCTGAGTTCTTTGCAACGCCCTCTCTTCTCTCTGAGAGTGGCCGTGGGAATGTTGTCTCGTCCCTACCGGGGAGGGGGAAGGCTGCCCTGTCAATCATTCGCTGTGGTTGGTAATGATTGTGGTTGGATAGGTGTGGGTGGGTAGGGGAGGCCATTCAACCTCATCCTCTATCCCTTCATCCTTCTGTGTTAGTGGAATAGCCATTTGTTTTAAATGTTATAATGATTATTGTTGTTTTTCTCCATTTATTTATTTGTGTGATTATTTAGTTTGCGTATATATACTTCGAAGATACACAATCATTTTCTCTCTCTCTCTCTCTCTCTCTCTCTCTCTCTCTCTCTCTCTCTCTCTAAATATAAAGTGTGTGCTGTATTATTATTTTGCAACAGCTAAAATTGCTCACTTTTATCATTAGTATTATTATTAATTATTATTATTAATTATTATTATTATTATTAGCTAAGCTATAACTATAGTTGTAAAAGCAGGATGCTATAATCCCAAAACCCCAACAGGGAAAGCAGACCCTATTATTATTATTATTATTATTTTATTATTATTATTATTATTATTATTATTATTATTATTATTAGCTAAGCAACAACCCTACTTGGAAAAGCAGGATGCTATAAGTCCGAGGGCCCCCAACGTGGAAAAATATCCCAGTGAGGAAATGAAATAAGAAAAAAAATGGCTGGAGCACGGGCTCTTGTAGGAGAAATAGAAATATGATTAGGGGAAATTTAATAGATTTATAAAATAAGAGAGAGGGATTGTATTATCATCATTATTATTTACTAAGCTACAACCCTAGTTGGAAAAGCAGGATGCTATAATCCCAGGGACCTCAACAGGGAAAATAGTTCAGTGAGGAAAAGAAACAAGGAAAAATTGAATATTTTAAGAACAATAACATTAAACTAAATATTTCTTATATAAACTATGAAAACCTTAACAAAAGAGGAAGAGAAATCGGATAGAATAGTGTGCCCGAATGTACCCTCAAGCAAGAGAACTCTAACCCAAGACAGTGAAAGACCATGGTACAGAGGCTGTGGCACTACCCAAGACTAGAGAACAATGGTTTGATTTTGGAGTGTCCTTCTCCCAGAAGAGCTGCTTACCATAGCTAAAGAGTCTCTTCTACTCTTACCAAAAGGAAAGTAGCCACTGAATAGGATATTAGTTAAAGATGATATGCAAAGTCTTTTGTGGGTATGACTGGTTGTATAGGAAGAAGGCACATGGTAGGTCCACAAACAAATAGTGATAGATGTGAGAGGGAGAATTTATTTACGATAAAGCAATTAAGATGGGAACCAAATGATGAGGTGTAATAAGATAATGTTAGCAAAGGTTAGTATTGTTCTTTGGGTAAAATGAAGGAAAGAGAATGCAAGGGTAGAATAAATGGGTAGGTAATGAAGGAAAAGGCGAGATGTCTTATGTAAGGAGAACACCTCTCTCTCTCTCTCTCTCTCTCTCTCTCTCTCTCTCTCTCTCTATATATATATAGATAGATAGATAGATAGATAGGTATATATATATGTGTACAGACACATATATATACATATATATATAAATATATATACATATATATATATATACATATATATATATATACATATATATATATATATATATATATAGATGGATAGATAGATAGATGTAAATATATGTGTACATAATTTATATATATATATATATATATAGATAGATAGATAGATAGATATAGATTTAGATTTAGATTATATATATATATAAAAACATGTATATATATACATATATATATATATATATATATATATAATCTTACGTAAAGCAAGCATTTCTCTCTCTCTCTCTCTCTCTCTCTCTCTCTCTCATGCTTTTGTAGAGCTGAAGGTAAATTATGCATTACTATGACACTTGTCAAATGGGAGTTTTTATTTACTGATTGAAATGTAATTGAACATATTTTGAGCATTGTTTATTTCCGTTTCCATCGTATTAGCTGGTTCTCAAAATGTCTGTTGTTAATGTTAGGATGTGCATCCATTGACTGATTGGGCCTAGCGTGAAATTTGACGTCCATCTCATTATTTTCGTCTTTAAAAACCCCAACTGGTCTTCAAGGCCTTCATCTACTTCATAATGTTTTTTTACCTTCACTCTTTCCATGGAGTATCAGATGTCCTTACTCTATTATTATTATTGTTATTATTATTATTATTATTATTATTATTATTAACCCTTTCTAATTATCATTATTATTTTTTTCTCCCTATCATAGTCTTTTCAACTGGGTGGTATTTATAGTATGGGGTTCCGGGTCGCATCCTACCTCCTTAGGAGTCCATCACTTTACTTATCATATGCGCCGTTTCTAGGATCACACTCTTCTGCATGAGTCCTGGAGCTACTTCAGCCTTTAGTTTTTCTAGATTCCTTTTCAGGGATCTTGGGATATATGTATATATATATATATATAATATATATATATATATATATATAATATATATATATATATATATATAATATATATATATATATATATATATATATCATCATCCGTTACTAGTCCACTGCAGAACAAAGGCCTCATACATGTTCCTCCACTTGCGTCTGTTTATGGTTTTTTATGACAGCCAAACACCCACAAACTTTCTAGTTCGTCAATCCATATCTCTCTCTCTCTCTCTCTCTCTCTCTCTCTCTCTCTCTCTCTTTATAAATACCTAAGAAGCATCCCAGACCATCCAGGACTGGAAGATGCAAAATACACAGGAAGATGCATTAGCAACTCTCTGGTGGATATACGAGGTGCCTCACACTGAGGGACCGTGGGAAACCCAAACATAGAATAAGGCAATAAGGCAAGGCTCTCTCTCTCTCTCTCTCTCTCTCTCTCTCTCTCTCTCTCTTATAAATACCTAAGAAGCATCCCAGACAATCCAGGACTGGAAGATGCAAAATACACAGGAAGATGCATTAGCAACTCTCTGGTGGATATACGAGGTGCCTCACACTGAGGGACCGTGGGAAACCCAAACATAGAATAAGGCAATAAGGCAAGGCTCTCTCTCTCTCTCTCTCTCTCTCTCTCTCTCTCTCTCTTTATATATATATATATATATATATTTAATGCGTGTATATGTGTGTTGCTAACGCATATAGAGGGACAAATAATTGTACCTGTAGCTTACGAAGACGTTAGATGTTGTAAAGATTGATATCTTCTTATTTTTAAGTCATAGACTCTTCTGTTCTTTATGCAATTGACTGGTTGGTATATGTATAGCCTCTTTTGCATTGACGAAACAGTAGGGCGTTGTTCCAAACTGATTGCATGTTCTTGCATTTATACTTAGTATGAAAAGCGCAGCCCCGGGATAATTTAGGAAAGGATACATTTTTATTACCTGGTTAAACTATTTGTCTTATTTTGAAGAAGTTGGGATGGTAGTGAGGGTCTGCTATTGTGATCAGACTACCATTTAGTATCAGTTCACTCTTACTTTAGTATCAGTTTACTCATACTCTAGAAAAACCCAGGTTATTATAGGAGAGGGTCCATACAAAAATTTGTATCTTAATAAATTACGTATTATCCCAGGGCTCCCTTCATTCGGTTTACCTGCATGGTGGAAATTATTTGGATAACTTGCTTATCTTTTAATTTATTCTAATACCCCTTTTTTTATCCGCCATTATATCATTCTATTTTTAACTGGCATTCACCCATCCTCTTCCCTGTCATTTATTGCCTTCGCCCAAATTTTAGTTTATTCATTTGTCTGGTTGTGAGTAATTCACACAATAACTAATGTACCGATTTTGATTAAAACTGGTAGTTATGTTGGGTATGATCCAAGGATTACTCTGTATGATTTTAGATAAAATACATCAAAATACAAGTATGCAGCAGTACTTTGAAAATTAATCACACTGTTAAGTGAATGGCAATTATTCATTTAGTTAATTTCTATGTGAACAACATTTCGCAATAACTACAGAACCAATATCAACGAAACTTTGTGGACAAATGGTGTATTCCCCAAGGACAAATCCTTAAGATTTGAAGAAAATACTGGAAATACAAGTAGGCAGTGGAGTTGTTTGGCGTGATGAAGTCATGCTCTGTACTGATTGCCCCACTAGTTAAACCTTGCATTTGTCTCAGCTTTTCTCCCATGGTTCGAAGGGGAAGAGTCTTGCTGTCTTGTGGGCGTTGGTAAGGCGTTACACTCGCAGTGGTCAACTCTCTCAAAGGATTCCCATATACAGATCACGGGTTATTTCCCTTTTTTTTCGTATGAATTGATTCATAAAAATTACTTTGTTGTTTTTTAGCATCGGAAATACGTTTGATTATTTTGAAATCTGTTAAATGAGTTCGTATTAGGACGCCATTCTGAAATCTAGTTATTATTGTTGTTGTTGTTGGTATTAGCTAAGCTACAACCCTAGTTGCAAAAGCATAATTTTACAAGCCCAAGGTCTACAGCAGGAAAAAATAGCTCAGTAAGGAAATAAATAAACTGGAAGAGAAGTAATGAACAATTAGAAAAGAGATTTCAAAAGATAAACGTATATTAGCCTGCTCAACATCAAACAAGGTGGAACTTTTGATAGAATTCTAAGATTTTTAAACAAGAATCATCAGAAGTTTTTGTTTCATGAAATAATGGCACTATAGTAAACCCAGTTAAGATCTGTGATACAATAGTCCAATGAGGAAATGAAATAAGGGAATAAATAAATGGTTGGACCAGGCTCTTGTAAGAAAAATAAAAACATGATTAGGGAAAAGCTATTAGCTTTATAAATAAGAGAGGTATTATATTATGTAGATGTGATAATAATCAAAGGTAATATGCAACGTCTTTTGTGGGTATGGCCGGTGGCGCAAGAGAGAGAAGGAACACTTTAGGTCCACAAACAAGAAATGTGGTTGATGACAGATGTGACAGGGAAAATTGATTTACGAGGGCGAAAAAGCAATTAAGTTGGGAACCAAAAGATGTGGTGTAATAAGGTAATGTTAGCTAGGGAAGCTGTTCTTTCGATAAAATGAAGGTAAGAAATGGTAAAGGTACAATAAAAGGAAAGGGGATATGTCTTGCATCATACAGCAAACACATTCTCTCTCTCTCTCTCTCTCTCTCTCTCTCTCTCTCTCTCTCTCTCGGGTTTTTGTAGAGGTGAAGGTAAATAATTTTTTAAGACATTGTTAAGACATTTGTCAAATGGCGTTTGCATTTACTGATCGAAGTGTTATTGAGCACATTTTGGTCCGTAGTTTATTTCCGTTTCTTTCGTATTGGCTGGATCTCAAAATATCTTTTGTTAATGTTAGGATGTTGACTGATTGCCACAAGCATGAAATTTGACATCAATATCATAATTTTTGTGAAATGAAGAGAGTTCACATAAAGACACCATTTTAAAATCTAATTATTATTATTATTATTATTATTATTATTATTATTATCATCAGGTCTGTTGCTTGAATGTACACTCGGGCATGCTGTTCTATCATATTTCTATTCCTCTCTTTTTGAAGTTTTTATAGTTTGTATATGAAAGATCTAATTTACTGTTTTTACTGTTCCTGAATTATTGTTTTCATTGCTTATTTATTTCCTTATTTCCTGTCCTTACTGGGCTATTTTTTCCCTGTTGGAGCCGTTGGGCTTATACTGTAGCATCTTGCTTTTCCAACAAGGGTTATAGCTCAACTTGTAATAATAATAATAATAATAATAATAATGATAATATTTGTTGTAATTATTATTATTATTATTATTATTATTATTATTATTTTTATTATTTTTATTATTACAATTATTATTATTATTATTATTATTATTAGCTACGCTACTACCCAAGTTGAATAAGCCTGATTCTATAACATGGAAATATAGCCAAGTGAGGAGAGGAAATAAAGAAACCAATAGACTACAAGAGAAGTAATGAACTATTATAATAGACCCTTCAAAGAGAGGCGTATGTCAGCCTGTTCAACATAAAATATTCGCTGCTAGTTTGAACTTTTGATAGGACTCTTAAGATTCTCAAACGAAAATTATCTTGAATTGTCCTTCTTTCAAGAAATAACAGCACTAATAAACCCTGTTAAGATCTGTGACACGGGAAGGGTTAGAGAGAGAGAGAGAGAGAGAGAGAGAGAGAGAGAGAGATGTCACAAACAATGATGAGCATTAGCAATGTAGATAAAGAGAGCATAGCTTTTGAGTCATTTTATGACCAGTGGCTATATGTCCTTCAAACTTCTAACTACGCATTTTACACGATGGTAAAACCAATGAAGTACATTACATGATTAATTGATATCTATGTATTTTTACCGAATGGGGCATCGGCTGTTAATTATCAGGAGATCCAACTTTTATCAGATCTTACATTAAGATGCAAGTCATTTGATGGGTAACCTAGTGATCATTTTACTTGAGAATGCAAATATACTTAGCATAATTTGGGTTCTCTCTCTCTCTCTCTCTCTCTCTCTCTCTCTCTCTCTCTCTCTCTCTCTGATATCATCATCATCCATTACTAGTCCACTGTAGAATAAAGTCCCCAGACATGTCCCTCCACTTGCGTATGTTTATGGCCTTTTTATGCCAGTGCACACCCACAAACTTTCTCGTTACTCTATTCATGGTATGTGTTTGTGTGAGTGTGTTTGTGGTACAAACGCAAATAGAAGGATGATAATTATAACTATAGCTTACGAAGACCTTAGATATTGGTATAAAGATTGAAATATTATTTGAAGTCACAGATTCCTCTATTATTTATGTAATTTGTGTGTATGTATGTGTATAGCCTCTTTCGCATCGAGGAAACAGTAGGGCGTTGTTCCAAACTAGATGCATATTCTTATATATATATTTAATTTGAAAAGCCTAGCCCCGCAATATTTTAGGGACAATTTTTTATTGCCTGATTACCAGTTGAAGTCCTTGTTTTTTTTTAAGGAAGTTGGTATGATAGAGTAATGAGGTTCTGCTGTTGTGATCAGGCTGCTATTTAGTATCAGTTTACTCTTATTCTAGAAAGGCCCTAGGTATTATAGGAGAGGGTCCAAACGTGACATAAGTGTTTTTATAGTTTATATATGAAAATATTTGTTTTAATGTTAATGTTTTTAAAACATTTTATTTTAATTGTTCATTACTTCTCTTATTGCTTATTTACTTCCTTATTTCCTTTCATCTCTGGGGTATTTATTCCCTGTTGGAGTCATCGGACTTATAGCCTCCTGCTTTTCCAACTAGGGTTGTAGCTTAGCAAGCAATAATAATGATATTATAGGACAAATATATGAATCTTAATAAGTTGTGTATTAACCCAGATCTTCCTTCATTCTGTTTACTTAAATATTGGAAATTGTTTCAATTACTTGTTTATCTTTCAATTGATTCTAATACTGTAGTATAATTCATACTTTTTTTTTATCTGCCATCATATCATTCTATTTTTAACTGGCATTCACCCACCCTCTTCCCTGTCATTTATTGCCTTCGCCCAAATTTCTGTTTATTCATTTGCCTGGTTGAGAGTAATTTCACACAGTAACTACCGTACCGATTTTGATGAAAACTGGTGGTCATGTTGGGTATGATCCAAGGATTACTCTGTATGATTTTGGATAAAATACATCAAAGTACAAGTATGCAGCAGTACTTTGAAAATTAATCACACTGTTAAGTAAATGGCAATAATTTATTCAGTTAATTTCTTTGTGAACAACATTATGCAAAAAACTACTGAGCCAATTTCAACGAAACTTGGTGGACATGTGGGGTATGACCCAAGGACAAATCCATTAGATTTTGAAGGAAATACATGGAAATACAAGTACCCAGTGGAGTTAAGCGCTAAATAAGACTGCATGCGTGACGAAGTCATGCTCTGTACTGATTGTCCCTCTAATTGAACCTTGCATTTGTCTCACTTTCTCCCACAATTCAAAGGAGGAAGAATCCTGTTGTTTACAAAGTGTGTGTAAGGTGTTACGCTCGCAGTGGTCAACTCTCTCAAAGGATTCACTTATACAGATCATGGTTTATTTCCCTTTCTTTCGTATGAACTGATTCCGAAAAATTACTCTGTAGTTTTTTAGCATTTTAAATAGGTAAGATTATTTTGATATCTGAAATGAAAAGGGTTCATATCATGAAACCGTTCTAAAATATAACTATTATTATTATTATTATTATTATTATTATTTTTAGCTAAGCTACATCCCTAGTAGAAAATTCAGTATTCTGAAAGGCTATGGGCTCCAACATGCAAAGATAGCCCAGCGAGGAAAGGATATAAAGAAATAAATAAAGTAGAAGAGAAGTTTATAATTGATCTTTCAAAAGAGAGACGTATATCAGCCTGTTCAACATGAATCATTCGCGGCAAGTTTGAACTTTAGATAGAAATCCAAGATTTTCAAACGAAAATCATTTCAAATCGTACTTATTTCAAGAAATAATAGCTCTAGTAAACCCTGTTAAGATCTGTGACACCGGAAGGGTTAAGCAGAGAGAGAGAGAGAGAGAGAGAGAGAGAGAGAGAGAGAGAGAGAGAGAGAGAGAGAGAGAGAGAGTATTGTCACAATCGATGGTGAGTATTAACAATGTCGTAATAGGTAGCATAGCTTTTGAGGGTTTTTATAATCGCTGGCTACATGTACTTCAAACTCCTAACTACGCAATTTACTCCTTTGGAAAACCAACGAAGTGCATTTCATGATGAAGTGATATCCATCTATTATTCCCGATTAGGGCGTCTGCTTTTCAGTTGCCTGAACTTACAACGTTTATCAGATCTTGCCTTAAGACACAAGTCATTCATTGAATAATCAACCTATCATTTTACTTGAGAACAAAAATATACTTGAGATAATTTGGTCTCTCTCTCTCTCTCTCTCTCTCTCTCTCTCTCTCTCTCTCTCTCTCTCTCTCTCATATTATCATCATCATACATTACTAGTCCACTCCAGAACAAAAGCCCCAGACATGTCCCTCCACTTGCGTCTGTTGATGGTCATTCTATGCCAGTCCACACCTGCAAACTTTCTTGTTCGTCAATTCAGCGTGTTTTCTTCCTATATATATATATATATATATATATATATATATATATATATATATATATATATATATATATACATATATATGTATATATATGTATATATATGTATATGTATATATATATGTATATATATATATATGTATATACAGTATATATATATATGTATATATATATATATATATATATATATATATATATATATATATATATACATACACACACGATGTGTGCATGTTGCAAATGCATGTAGAATGACTAGCTTACGAAGACAGTAGATGTTGACATAAAGATTGAAATCCTATTATTTTTAATTCACAGACATTTCCATTCTTCATGCAATTTGCTTGTGCTATGGGTATACCCTCTTTAGCGTCCAGGAAACGGCAGGGGCGTTGTTCCAAACTGTTTGCTTGTGCTCGCATTTATATTTAGTATGAAAAGCGTGGCCCCGGGGTAGTTTAGGAAAGGATAAATTTATATTACCTGGTTAAACTACTCATTTCCTTTGAAGAAATTGGTATGGTAGAGTATTGAGGTTTTACTATTGTGATCAGATTACTATATAGTATCAGTTTACTCATACTTTAGTATCAGTTTACTCATACTCTAGAAAAACCCTAGGTATTATAGAAGAGGTTCCATACAAAAATATGTATCTTAGTAAATTACGTATTATCCCTTCATTCTGTTTACCTAAGTAGTAAAATAGTTTTGATTACTTGCTTATCTTTCAATTGATTCTAATACTGTAGTATAATTCATAACTATTTTTGTCTCTACCAACATATTATTTTTATTTTTATTGGTTTTCACCCACCCTCTTCCCTCGCATTTATTGCTTTCGCCCAAAACTTAGTTTTTTTTTTTCTGTTTTTGAGCAACTTCATAAAAACTACGGTACCAATTTTGATTAAACTTGGTAGTCATGTTGGATATGACCCAAGGATGAATCTCTAATATTTTAGATAAAGTACATCAAAGTACAAGTACGCAACAGTACTTTGAAAATAATCGTAATGTTAAGTAAATTGCAAACATTTTGTTAGTTCATTTCTTTGCTTGTGAAGAACATTATGCATAACCTACTGAACCAATTACAACGAAACTTGGTGGGCATATGGGGTATGACACAAGGGCAAATCCATTAAAGTTTAAAGAAATTATATTGAAGTACAAGTACACAATGGAGTTAAGGGCAAAATAAGACTGCTTGGCTTGTCGAATTCATGCTCTGTACAGATTGCCCCTCTAGTTAAACCTTGCATTTGTCTCGCCTTTTCTCCCACGGTTCGAAAGGGGAAGAGTTTGCTCTTTTGGGGACATTAATAAGGTGTTACACACACAGTGGTCAACTTTCTCAAATGATTCCCATTTACAGATCACGTTTGTTTCCCTTTCTTTCGTATGGACTGATTCCCTTGAATTGCTTTCTTGCCTTTATATATATATATATATATATATATATATATATATATATATATATATATATATATATATATATATATATATATATACATCCAGTGTAATGAAAATGACCTTATTGAAGATCAATTTTGCCTCATTTTAAAAAGCCTGTTAATTTTTTTTCATTCAACTTTTTCATTTGCTGAAATAGAGTTGTATTTAGATGCTATCCATTCTTCTTATTTTTTTCTTTTTAATTATTTGTTATTAATATATATTACGTTTGGTTCATTCCCCATTTTATCCTTTCTCCTAATTCTGTGCATATCATCTTCTATTTGAGACTTGCTGAGAGAGAGAGAGAGAGAGAGAGAGAGAGAGAGAGAGAGAGAGAGAGAGAGAGAGAGAGAGAGAGTTTGGTAGAGGGTGGGGTGGTCCGGTGTACCCAGAGGGGATGTGGGGTGGGGTTGAAAAGGTGATAATCAATTAGGCAGGGAACCAAGAGATCTCGATGTGACAAGGTTTGTTGCAAAGAGAATTTGTTTTATTTGCGTAAATGTAAGGTAAAAGAATGTAAAGGTAAAAGAAATAGATTTGATATTAAGGAAAGGGAGATGTCTTGCATAATGTGAGCACGTGTCAAGTTGAGTTTTTGTAGAGGTGAAGGTGAATTGTTTATTGATACGGCACTCTTCAAATGGAGTTTCTTCCTCTTTTACTGAAGGAAATTATTTTGCATTTAGTTTTATCATAGTTTATTTCCCTGTCTTTGGTAATAGCTGGTTCTCAAAATATCTTTTCTTAACTTGAGGATGTGTATATGTTAACTGTGTCATGCAGGATATTAGACGCCCATGTTTTAATTAAGATTTCAAAGGCCGTACAGGTCTTCATCTATATCATACCAATGTTTTACCCTCAAGCTTTCCATGGACATCAGAT
>NW_027169685.1:7500-15000 GCF_036898095.1 Palaemon carinicauda | reverse complement strand
TTGACTCATCACCTGTGCAATAGCTCTTAGACACTGAATTTCGTCTTGTAAGATCTTCTCTCTATCAGCTGCTAATTTTGCTTGTCGTTCAAAATCTTCTATTTCTAGTTGATCTTCTTCCAATTGTTTGTTTTTTTCCTCGATTACTGTTTCCAACTTTGAAAATTCTTCCTCTTTCTTTACCAATTGTTCCTTTTGGTCAGTGGCTAGCTCTCTCAATTCAACATTTTCAGCATCTGCTGCAATCACCTTTTCCTGTAGTAATTCCTGCTGCTTCTCAAGTTTATCAATCAAAATAGTTTTCCCATTGAGAGCTTGTAGTAACCCATTTGCCTCTAATGCAAGCTCGGCTATCTGGGTATTCAAAGCTGCTTCTATTTCCTGGAGTTGAATTCCAACCAATTCCTTTTCCTGTTGTATATCAGCCTTTTGTTGTTCTAGATTTAGGACTTGATCATGAAGTGAAGAGTTTTTACCTTCCAGCTCCTCCACTTTGGCTGCATTTTCTACCTCAAGTATGTTGAGATCTTTTTTGGCCTCATTAAGCAACAATTTTAGTTCTTGTGTGACTTTATAATTGTCTAAATTTCTCTTTTTCAAGTCATCAAGTACTTCATTCATCACCTGTACTTTACCTCTTAGACACTGAATTTCGTCTTGTAAGATCTTCTCTCTATCAGCTGCTAATTTTGCTTGTCGTTCAAAATCTTCTATTTCTAGTTGATCTTCTTCCAATTGTTTGTTTTTTTCCTCGATTACTGTTTCCAACTTTGAAAATTCTTCCTCTTTCTTTACCAATTGTTCCTTTTGGTCAGTGGCTAGCTCTCTCAATTCAACATTTTCAGCATCTGCTGCAATCACCTTTTCCTGTAGTAATTCCTGCTGCTTCTCAAGTTTATCAATCAAAATAGTTTTCCCATTGAGAGCTTGTAGTAACCCATTTGCCTCTAATGCAAGCTCGGCTATCTGGGTATTCAAAGCTGCTTCTATTTCCTGGAGTTGAATTCCAACCAATTCCTTTTCCTGTTGTATATCAGCCTTTTGTTGTTCTAGATTTAGGACTTGCTCATGAAGTGAAGAGTTTTTACCTTCCAGCTCCTCCACTTTGGCTGCATTTTCTACCTCAAGTATGTTGAGATCTTTTTTGGCCTCATTAAGCAACAATTTTAGTTCTTGTGTGACTTTATAATTGTCTAAATTTCTCTTTTTCAAGTCATCAAGTACTTCATTCATCACCTGTACTTTACCTCTTAGACACTGAATTTCGTCTTGTAAGATCTTCTCTCTATCAGCTGCTAATTTTGCTTGTCGTTCAAAATCTTCTATTTCTAGTTGATCTTCTTCCAATTGTTTGTTTTTTTCCTCGATTACTGTTTCCAACTTTGAAAATTCTTCCTCTTTCTTTACCAATTGTTCCTTTTGGTCAGTGGCTAGCTCTCTCAATTCAACATTTTCAGCATCTGCTGCAATCACCTTTTCCTGTAGTAATTCCTGCTGCTTCTCAAGTTTATCAATCAAAATAGTTTTCCCATTGAGAGCTTGTAGTAACCCATTTGCCTCTAATGCAAGCTCGGCTATCTGGGTATTCAAAGCTGCTTCTATTTCCTGGAGTTGAATTCCAACCAATTCCTTTTCCTGTTGTATATCAGCCTTTTGTTGTTCTAGATTTAGGACTTGCTCATGAAGTGAAGAGTTTTTACCTTCCAGCTCCTCCACTTTGGCTGCATTTTCTACCTCAAGTATGTTGAGATCTTTTTTGGCCTCATTAAGCAACAATTTTAGTTCTTGTGTGACTTTATAATTGTCTAAATTTCTCTTTTTCAAGTCATCAAGTACTTCATTCATCACCTGTACTTTACCTCTTAGACACTGAATTTCGTCTTGTAAGATCTTCTCTCTATCAGCTGCTAATTTTGCTTGTCGTTCAAAATCTTCTATTTCTAGTTGATCTTCTTCCAATTGTTTGTTTTTTTCCTCGATTACTGTTTCCAACTTTGAAAATTCTTCCTCTTTCTTTACCAATTGTTCCTTTTGGTCAGTGGCTAGCTCTCTCAATTCAACATTTTCAGCATCTGCTGCAATCACCTTTTCCTGTAGTAATTCCTGCTGCTTCTCAAGTTTATCAATCAAAATAGTTTTCCCATTGAGAGCTTGTAGTAACCCATTTGCCTCTAATGCAAGCTCGGCTATCTGGGTATTCAAAGCTGCTTCTATTTCCTGGAGTTGAATTCCAACCAATTCCTTTTCCTGTTGTATATCAGCCTTTTGTTGTTCTAGATTTAGGACTTGCTCATGAAGTGAAGAGTTTTTACCTTCCAGCTCCTCCACTTTGGCTGCATTTTCTACCTCAAGTATGTTGAGATCTTTTTTGGCCTCATTAAGCAACAATTTTAGTTCTTGTGTGACTTTATAATTGTCTAAATTTCTCTTTTTCAAGTCATCAAGTACTTCATTCATCACCTGTACTTTACCTCTTAGACACTGAATTTCGTCTTGTAAGATCTTCTCTCTATCAGCTGCTAATTTTGCTTGTCGTTCAAAATCTTCTATTTCTAGTTGATCTTCTTCCAATTGTTTGTTTTTTTCCTCGATTACTGTTTCCAACTTTGAAAATTCTTCCTCTTTCTTTACCAATTGTTCCTTTTGGTCAGTGGCTAGCTCTCTCAATTCAACATTTTCAGCATCTGCTGCAATCACCTTTTCCTGTAGTAATTCCTGCTGCTTCTCAAGTTTATCAATCAAAATAGTTTTCCCATTGAGAGCTTGTAGTAACCCATTTGCCTCTAATGCAAGCTCGGCTATCTGGGTATTCAAAGCTGCTTCTATTTCCTGGAGTTGAATTCCAACCAATTCCTTTTCCTGTTGTATATCAGCCTTTTGTTGTTCTAGATTTAGGACTTGCTCATGAAGTGAAGAGTTTTTACCTTCCAGCTCCTCCACTTTGGCCGCATTTTCTACCTCAAGTATGTTGAGATCTTTTTTGGCCTCATTAAGCAACAATTTTAGTTCTTGTGTGACTTTATAATTGTCTAAATTTCTCTTTTTCAAGTCATCAAGTACTTCATTCATCACCTGTACTTTACCTCTTAGACACTGAATTTCGTCTTGTAAGATCTTCTCTCTATCAGCTGCTAATTTTGCTTGTCGTTCAAAATCTTCTATTTCTAGTTGATCTTCTTCCAATTGTTTGTTTTTTTCCTCGATTACTGTTTCCAACTTTGAAAATTCTTCCTCTTTCTTTACCAATTGTTCCTTTTGGTCAGTGGCTAGCTCTCTCAATTCAACATTTTCAGCATCTGCTGCAATCACCTTTTCCTGTAGTAATTCCTGCTGCTTCTCAAGTTTATCAATCAAAATAGTTTTCCCATTGAGAGCTTGTAGTAACCCATTTGCCTCTAATGCAAGCTCGGCTATCTGGGTATTCAAAGCTGCTTCTATTTCCTGGAGTTGAATTCCAACCAATTCCTTTTCCTGTTGTATATCAGCCTTTTGTTGTTCTAGATTTAGGACTTGCTCATGAAGTGAAGAGTTTTTACCTTCCAGCTCCTCCACTTTGGCTGCATTTTCTACCTCAAGTATGTTGAGATCTTTTTTGGCCTCATTAAGCAACAATTTTAGTTCTTGTGTGACTTTATAATTGTCTAAATTTCTCTTTTTCAAGTCATCAAGTACTTCATTCATCACCTGTACTTTACCTCTTAGACACTGAATTTCGTCTTGTAAGATCTTCTCTCTATCAGCTGCTAATTTTGCTTGTCGTTCAAAATCTTCTATTTCTAGTTGATCTTCTTCCAATTGTTTGTTTTTTTCCTCGATTACTGTTTCCAACTTTGAAAATTCTTCCTCTTTCTTTACCAATTGTTCCTTTTGGTCAGTGGCTAGCTCTCTCAATTCAACATTTTCAGCATCTGCTGCAATCACCTTTTCCTGTAGTAATTCCTGCTGCTTCTCAAGTTTATCAATCAAAATAGTTTTCCCATTGAGAGCTTGTAGTAACCCATTTGCCTCTAATGCAAGCTCGGCTATCTGGGTATTCAAAGCTGCTTCTATTTCCTGGAGTTGAATTCCAACCAATTCCTTTTCCTGTTGTATATCAGCCTTTTGTTGTTCTAGATTTAGGACTTGCTCATGAAGTGAAGAGTTTTTACCTTCCAGCTCCTCCACTTTGGCTGCATTTTCTACCTCAAGTATGTTGAGATCTTTTTTGGCCTCATTAAGCAACAATTTTAGTTCTTGTGTGACTTTATAATTGTCTAAATTTCTCTTTTTCAAGTCATCAAGTACTTCATTCATCACCTGTACTTTACCTCTTAGACACTGAATTTCGTCTTGTAAGATCTTCTCTCTATCAGCTGCTAATTTTGCTTGTCGTTCAAAATCTTCTATTTCTAGTTGATCTTCTTCCAATTGTTTGTTTTTTTCCTCGATTACTGTTTCCAACTTTGAAAATTCTTCCTCTTTCTTTACCAATTGTTCCTTTTGGTCAGTGGCTAGCTCTCTCAATTCAACATTTTCAGCATCTGCTGCAATCACCTTTTCCTGTAGTAATTCCTGCTGCTTCTCAAGTTTATCAATCAAAATAGTTTTCCCATTGAGAGCTTGTAGTAACCCATTTGCCTCTAATGCAAGCTCGGCTATCTGGGTATTCAAAGCTGCTTCTATTTCCTGGAGTTGAATTCCAACCAATTCCTTTTCCTGTTGTATATCAGCCTTTTGTTGTTCTAGATTTAGGACTTGCTCATGAAGTGAAGAGTTTTTACCTTCCAGCTCCTCCACTTTGGCTGCATTTTCTACCTCAAGTATGTTGAGATCTTTTTTGGCCTCATTAAGCAACAATTTTAGTTCTTGTGTGACTTTATAATTGTCTAAATTTCTCTTTTTCAAGTCATCAAGTACTTCATTCATCACCTGTACTTTACCTCTTAGACACTGAATTTCGTCTTGTAAGATCTTCTCTCTATCAGCTGCTAATTTTGCTTGTCGTTCAAAATCTTCTATTTCTAGTTGATCTTCTTCCAATTGTTTGTTTTTTTCCTCGATTACTGTTTCCAACTTTGAAAATTCTTCCTCTTTCTTTACCAATTGTTCCTTTTGGTCAGTGGCTAGCTCTCTCAATTCAACATTTTCAGCATCTGCTGCAATCACCTTTTCCTGTAGTAATTCCTGCTGCTTCTCAAGTTTATCAATCAAAATAGTTTTCCCATTGAGAGCTTGTAGTAACCCATTTGCCTCTAATGCAAGCTCGGCTATCTGGGTATTCAAAGCTGCTTCTATTTCCTGGAGTTGAATTCCAACCAATTCCTTTTCCTGTTGTATATCAGCCTTTTGTTGTTCTAGATTTAGGACTTGCTCATGAAGTGAAGAGTTTTTACCTTCCAGCTCCTCCACTTTGGCTGCATTTTCTACCTCAAGTATGTTGAGATCTTTTTTGGCCTCATTAAGCAACAATTTTAGTTCTTGTGTGACTTTATAATTGTCTAAATTTCTCTTTTTCAAGTCATCAAGTACTTCATTCATCACCTGTACTTTACCTCTTAGACACTGAATTTCGTCTTGTAAGATCTTCTCTCTATCAGCTGCTAATTTTGCTTGTCGTTCAAAATCTTCTATTTCTAGTTGATCTTCTTCCAATTGTTTGTTTTTTTCCTCGATTACTGTTTCCAACTTTGAAAATTCTTCCTCTTTCTTTACCAATTGTTCCTTTTGGTCAGTGGCTAGCTCTCTCAATGCAGCATTTTCAGCGTTTGCTGCAATCACCTGTTCCTGTAGTAATTCCTGCTGCTTCTCAAGTTTATCAATCAAAAAAGTTTTCCCATTGAGAGCTTGTAGTAAACCATGAGCCTCTAATGCAAGCTCGGCTATCTGGGTATTCAGAGCTGCTTCTACAGTCTGCTGAATAATCCTGTTATTTTCTTGTTCCCTAAGACGTTCTTCCATCTCTAGAAGTTCCCTTTCTTTCTTCAGATTTGTCCTTTTCAGAGAAGAGATCTCCTTATCTCTGTCCTCAAGGGCATCATTCAGAGAAGAAATTTCCTCTTCTCTTTCCAGATTTACCCTTTGCAGAGAAGCGATCTCCTTATATCTGTCCTCAAGGGCATCATTCAGAGAAGATATTTTGCCTTCCCTTTCCAGATTTACCCTTTGCAGAGAAGCGATCTCCTTATCTCTGCTCTCAAGGGCATCATTCAGAGAAGAAATTTTGCCTTCCCTTTCCAGATTTACCCTTTGCAGAGAAGCGATCTCCTTATCTCTGCTCTCAAGGGCATCATTCAGAGAAGAAATTTTGCCTTCCCTTTCCAGATTTACCCTTTGCAGAGAAGCGATCTCCTTATCTCTGTCCTCAAGGGCATCATTCAGAGAAGAAATTTTGCCTTCCCTTTCCAGATTTACCCTTTGCAGAGAAGCGTTCTCCTTATCTCTGTCCTCAAGGGCATCATTCAGAGAAGAAATTTTGCCTTCCCTTTCCAGATTTACCCTTTGCAGAGAAGCGTTCTCCTTATCTCTGTCCTCAAGGGCATCATTCAGAGAAGAAATTTTGCCTTCCCTTTCCAGATTTACCCTTTGCAGAGAAGCGTTCTCCTTATCTCTGTCCTCAAGGGCATCATTCAGAGAAGAAATTTTGCCTTCCCTTTCCAGATTTACCCTTTGCAGAGAAGCGTTCTCCTTATCTCTGCTCTCAAGGGCATCATTCAGAGAAGAAATTTTGCCTTCCCTTTCCAGATTTACCCTTTGCAGAGAAGCGTTCTCCTTATCTCTGTCCTCAAGGGCATCATTCAGAGAAGAAATTTTGCCTTCCCTTTCCAGATTTACCCTTTGCAGAGAAGCGTTCTCCTTATCTCTGTCCTCAAGGGCATCATTCAGAGAAGAAATTTTGCCTTCCCTTTCCAGATTTACCCTTTGCAGAGAAGCGTTCTCCTTATCTCTGTCCTCAAGGGCATCATTCAGAGAAGAAATTTTGCCTTCCCTTTCCAGATTTACCCTTTGCAGAGAAGCGTTCTCCTTATCTCTGTCCTCAAGGGCATCATTCAGAGAAGAAATTTTGCCTTCCCTTTCCAGATTTACCCTTTGCAGAGAAGCGATCTCCTTATCTCTGTCCTCAAGGGCATCATTTAGCGAATCGATTTCGCCTTTCAAATGGGCCTTATACTTACGGTATCCAAACATCATAAGTCCAAACATCATAAGGCCTGTAGCCGCCGCGCCTGCACCTACTTGCATAAGGGAAAGGGGACTTCCGAATGTAAGCATCTGCTCCGTTGCCGGAACCTCCTGGATAGCTGCTGGTATTCTTTCAATTTCAATGAAAATGTCAGCCTCCTCTGGGTTTCCAGACCAATAACACATATCCGTTGTCATAGATTTGAATAACTCCCAACCAATAACAGTTAACATTGCGATTGTAAACATAATTTCTATGTACTTTACTAGTGTGATGATTCACCTTTAGTTTTAGAAAATGTCGGCGGGAGCTTGAAAGTATTTGCTTATTCGAAATGTGGT
>NW_027169684.1:27500-30000 GCF_036898095.1 Palaemon carinicauda | reverse complement strand
ATAGACAAACAAAACCAGGCCAGTACACGTGCGAGAGAGAGAGAGAGAGAGAGAGAGAGAGAGAGAGAGAAAGAGAGAGACTACCCTAATTGATTTACACTGACAACCTATTAAAGCAAGAACTTAGTTTACAATATATACAATAACCAATCAAGTTCTCAGAACCGGACGTTCAAAATATCCAAGAGAATTGCTACATATTGAGCAGCCAACAAATTGTTGACACGAGAATAGTTACATATAGTCTCAAACTATTGGAACCTAGATATATGTCTACTGTAGGATCTAGAGCCCTTGAATATGCGGCCCAGAGACTATAAAATAAGCTCCCCCTAGATATCAGAAAGACTGAATATATTATTAAGGCTTTCAAGAGGAAACTAAAGACTTTCTTGTTCTCTAAGTAGCCTACTTCCATAAATTGGATTCGACAATAAACGAGCAATATGCAATGTGAAATGTTGAATACTTTGAAATGTACATAATAAAATGACTGTGAAAACTCTATTGATAAATTCAGGCCAGATACTTAAGATGACTTCGTACCATTCTCGATAAATGATCGTTTTTAAACCGTTGTTGTCAAATCGCAAACATGAACAGAGCTTTTAAGAGCGTGTATGGCGTTGCATTTTAAATGATTACGTTTACATGATTATTTCCATATTGTCCTCAATGACAAAATTATCTAACCAAAAAATATGAGAAGTAGGATATTCGTATATATATATAGAAAAGACGCTGTGTAATACTAAGAGCTTTACACCCCTACTCTGAGCGGCCAGTTAAAAGACACCCCCAACCTCACCGCAACTGGAAGCAATAATGGTGGGGGGTGTGGGGTGATTAATATAGCTCTTTAAAAGGTCATAGTTCACATGACCTACACCTATCTTGGTATCAACAGCGTAGAAATCTTTAACAAACAAAAAGGTCACTCTAACAAGAGGGATGTCAAAGATCACTTACTCAATACAGAGACCTAAATTACTGCTCCAGTACAGACTGGACCTTCTATCTTCTGGAGGCAGTAACTGCTCTATCTGCTGAATAATTAAACTTACTTTGTTTGTTATTATACTCTTTATTTTAATTATTCCCAGTAAATGCAAGAGAATTATCTAAACAAGTAACAATTGCACTAAACGAAAATAGAAGGAAATGTCCGAAATAATAAAAGTATAGACGACGTTACTTGACCTTATCAATGAATAAAAAAGGTTAATGTGAACATTAGAGAACTAGAGGGGCACTCAGTGAGGGTAGACCTCCGCCAGGGCAGCTTATTACTTGACCTTTTGCTCGAACTTGACCTTGACCTTTCGCCTTATCTATTAATTGGAGTGAATTTCCATACACTGAAATATAAACCAAGTTTGAAGTCTGTGACAACGATGTCCAAACTTATGGCTGATTGCGTGAACTGGAAATTTTGCTTGACCGTGACCTTGACCTTTAACCATGACCTTACAAAATTTAACAATTTCCAGCTTCTAACATAACGATTAATCCCTGAAAGTTTCATTACGCTACGATTAAAGTTGTGACCAGGAAGCTGTTCACAAACAAACACATAAAAAGAGGGTAAACATAGCACTCCTTCCAACTTCGTTGGCGGAGGTCATAAATTAAATAGAAAAAAAATAAGGTGTCATTCTTCAGCACATTTCAATCTAGCGAATTTCAAAATCAAAACAATTTAAATGAACGTAAATATGAAGTTTTATTAACTTTTAATTATAAAGAAAAACAAACAGGATTTAAAAAAAAAATAGATTTTGCCAGTTTCACTTGTAATTACTCGAGTCGAGTCCACCTGTTGGACGCTAACCTTTGAACTCGATCTTAACCAACAGATTTTTAACGACTACAAGAACATCATTTACCTCAAGTTTAATGTTTCCTTTGACAAATAATATTATAGAATAAGGTAAGTCAACATACTCCCCATTTAGGTAAGAAACAGAAATCTTGAGCGATTTACCACAAAATCCTGGGTGATTTATCACCGAATCCTGTGGGGACCTACCCCTTAATCCCGAGAGATTTATCCCGAGTCCTGTGGGGGATTTATCCCCGAATCCTGTGTGGGATTCAATCACAAATCCTGTGGAAGATCTTACGAGATTTAGCCACGATTTCTGGGGATTTAAACGCAATTCATGGAAGATTTAACTAAAAATTGTGGGGATTTACCAACGAATTCTGAGGGATTTAACCACGAATTCTGGGAGGATTTAACCACGAATTCTGGGAGGATTTAACCACGAGTTCTGGGAGGATTTAACCACGAGTTCTGGGAGGATTTAACCACGAATTCTGGGAGGATTTAACCACGAGTTCTGGGAGGATTTAACCACGAATTCTGGGAGGATTTAACCACGAATTCTGGGAGGATTTAACCACGAGTTCTGGGAGGATTTAACCACGAATTCTGGGAAGATTTAACCACGAGTTCTGGGAGGATTTAACCACGAATTCTGGGAGGATTTAACCACGA
>NW_027169684.1:20000-22500 GCF_036898095.1 Palaemon carinicauda | reverse complement strand
AACAAACACAAACATGGGGTAAAACATAACCTTCCAACTTCGTTGGCGGAGGTAATAAATGTGTCAACAAACAAACGAATGTTATACAAAAATACATAAAATAACAGACAAAGAATAACGGAACTGAATCGGTAGTATTCCCGCTGACCCAGACGAATGTGACAGAAGTCGAGAGTAAAGTAGATGGTGTCAGAGAATCCTGGGAAATGAAATCAGAGATAGTGACAGGGCTGGATTGGCCATTAAGCACGTGTCATTCATGCGTTGTTAGGCGAACTTAGATTTGCAGACAGAACGAGGCAAAATCTATTTTCTGACAAAGGGAATAAAAGCGGTTGGAAACTCATGAATAAAACAAGTGTTCACATTAGCATCACTTCGTACCACTTCATGTGTTGACGCTGTTAATTAAAATGCCACATTTGACACCACTCACAGCTTGTTCTAGCAAGCCAGTTGAAACTTAGTTGCTTCCTATACTGTTAAGGTGAGCTATATTACTACCCAGTGCGTCCTGCTACTATTATACTATAGTGTTCTGGCCCAAGGCATGAGGTCCTTTCATGGATTATTGGTCTTCCGTAGTTCTCTATTCATTGGTCACCTCTTTTAGATCTTGGTACCTTCTCCCTCCTTCCCTCCCTCCCGTCAGGTCTTGTGGTCTCTCAAACTTATTTTCAACACCCTCCTCCTCCTCCTCCTCCATATCCACATTTCGAATGCTTGGCAGAGGCTTCTTGTCTGTTGCTTTTATAGTCCAGGTTTTCAGAACTGTATAATGCTATACCCCATGTGAAACATTTTACAAATCCTTTCTTCAGTTCCAGTTTAAGTTTTCCCGTCATTATTATTATTATTATTATTATTAACCAAGAGCCATGAAACCTATTGCGCCGAGAAGGGGAGCAAGATACACATTCATTGTTTAAAGATGAACAGCAATAGCTATAACTTATGTTTTTACTTCCCCTGAACTGAATGTAGTAATTATTGAAGAACATTGAAATAATAAAACAAATTTAAAATACCTTCGAATCTATATATTTTCTTTTAATCGTATCAAAAAGTGAACTACCATACTATTCCTTTGAACACAAAACAAATCAGTTGAAAAAATCTATAGTAAATGTATATCTGACCTGAAGGATTCATTTTCACAACAGGTGTCGAAAAGAATAGTAAATTAACCCTAATATGGTATTAATCAATCTTGGCATTGGTTTGGGTTTGGTTTGGTTTGGGTTTGGGTTTGGCTTGGCTTTAGTTTAGGGGTTTGGTTTTAGTTTGGTGGTTTGGTTTTGGTTGGTTTTAGTTTGGTGGTTTGGTTTGGTTTTGATTGGGTTTGGGTTTGGCTTGGTTTTATTTTAATGGTTTGGTTTTGTTTTTTGTTTGGTGGTTTGGTTTTGGTTTTGTTTTAGTTTGGTGGTTTGGTTAGGTTTTGATTGGGTTTGGGCTTGGCTTGGTTTTAGTTTAGTGGTTTGGTTTTGGTTTTGTTTTGTTTTTTGTTTGGTGGTTTGGTTTTGGTTTTGATTTAGTTTGGTGGTTTGGTTTGGTTTGATTGGGTTTGGGTTTGGGTTTGGCTTGGTTTTAGTTTAGTGGTTTGGTTTTGTTTTTTGTTTGGTGGTTTGGTTTTGGTTTTGTTTCTAGTTTGGTGGTTTGGTTTGGTTTTGATTGGGTTTGGGTTTGGCTTGATTTTAGTTTAGTGGTTTGGTTTTGTTTTTTGTTTGGTGGTTTGGTTTTGGTTTTGTTTTAGTTTGGTGGTTTGGTTTGGTTTTGATTGGGTTTGGGTTTGGATTGGTTTTAGGTTAGTGGTTTGGTTTTGGTTTTGTTTTGTTTTTTGTTTGGTGGTTTGGTTTTGGTTTTGTTTTAGTTTGGTGGTTTGGTTTGGTTTTGATTGGGTTTAGGTTTGGCTTGGTTTTAGTTTAGTGGTTTAGTTTGGTTTGGTTTTGGTTTTTGTTTGGTGGTTTGGTTTTAGTTTGGTGCTTTGGTTTGGTTTGATTTTAGTTTTGGTTTTGGATTATTTTTAGATTGGTGGTTGCGTTTGGTTTAATTTGGTGGTTTGGTTTGGTTTGGATTTGGGTTAGGTTTTGGTTTTGGTTTGGTTTTGGTTTGGCGGTTTGGTTTGGTTAAGTTTTGATTGGGGTTGGGATCGGTTTTGGTTTAGTGGTTTGGTTTGGTTTTAGTTTGGCTTGGTTTGGTTTAGTTTAGGGCTTTGTTTAGTTTTCGGTGTGTTATGGTTTTTGTTTGGTTTTGATTTGGTTTGTTTCAGTTAGGTTTGTTTTGGTTTGGCATGGATTTGGTTATTGGTTTAGTTTGGTTTTTATTTTGGTTTTGGTTTTGACTGGGGTTTTGGTTTTATTAATTGGTTTTAGTTTGGTTTTGATTTCTGTTTGGTTTTAAGTTTGGTCTGGATTGGATTGATTTAGGTGTTTTTTTTAGGTTTGCTTTGGTTTTGGTTGTACTGTGGGGTTGGTTTGGTATGGTTTGATTTTATTTGATT
>NW_027169684.1:12500-15000 GCF_036898095.1 Palaemon carinicauda | reverse complement strand
TTTTTAATGACTCTCTCTCTCTCTCTCTCTCTCTCTCTCTCTCTCTCTCTATGTGTGTGTGTGTGTGTGTGTGTGTGTGATGTTATAGGCATATTAAACATGATTAAATATTTTAGTTACTTCTCACCTCGCACAACCAGCGTCTAGGAGGCGCCCTTGCCTCGCGATCTGCCGGACGGGGATTCGAGTTCCACTCAAACTCTATAGTTTCTTGTAGTCTCTGCAACCTCACCATCCTTGTGAGCTAAGGATCGGGTGTTTGAGGGAGCCTATAGGATTAACTGCTGAGGAATCATCAGCCATTGCCTGGCCCTCCCTGGTCCTAGATTGGGCACTGTCCTGTTCCTTGCCTCTGCCATTTATGAGGGACCTTTAAACCTTAGGTCATTCAGTTTACGAGTTGAGAGCGCTTACCACTACGTCACGATTAACACAGAGAGAGAGAGAGAGAGAGAGAGAGAGAGAGAGAGTTTTAACACCACAGAAGCACAAGACGAAAGGAATTCTCGTGATCTCGTCTCTGAGTTCAATCGTTCGATTTTATTTGACTTTGGCTTCGTTTGTAAAATTTATATTTAAATCTGTAAATCATAATCAAATTTTAGTAATTTGTGCTTTACTTTTGTATATGACTAAGTTACTTGGTTCAGATATGGCTATTCTATTCTTAAAACTGTAAAAGGTTCACAATGATAACTATTTATGCAGAGTCGAAGTTAGAATTAAAGACATTCGAACATGAAATGAGTCTATTGTGCGATTCGGATAAAGTGAATGGATTTGATACGTGAAACTAGGCCTACGCCATTGCTTTCTATGTAATTTTCTTTATTTGAATAATGTTGGCATAATTACACGAGATAAATATTTTCATTGCTGTTAGGAGTAACTTAATTGTTATTGTAAATGTGCGTGCGTGCGTTTGTTTGTGCAAGGCTAACATCTTGTACACAGTCGATTCCTAATGTTGCATCTTATGATCTTTTCTAGACCTTAACAGATCTATAATTTGGGAACACATTTTTCAATTTACAGTTAATAAAAATAGGGAAAATAACATAATATAACGAAATAAACAATAAATGATTCATTATAAACAAAATAGAAATATTTATGACGTTTCATAAATCGAAGGATTCGAGTGACAGATGAGCGGCGATGCCAAATTTCCTCCTGACACCTTTATTTCCCTTAACGATATTGATACTGGATTTGACATTTACATTTGGCAAAGGGGGTATAAGGACTGAAGCCTAAGCAAAGGGTCTGTGGATATGCAAGAGAGAGAGAGAGAGAGAGAGAGAGAGAGAGAGAGAGAGAGAGAGAGAGAGAGTTTTACTAACAAATAAAAGTTCAAGTTTAATCGTCCCCACTGAACTTAATTCCATATAAGTAGCCTCCCTGCTCACACTATGATTGGTCTACATACTGAAGAAAGGTAGCTTCCCCCGTCGGCCTCCGTTCTAAATCAAAATATTAATAATGAAATAAAAGCTCCTCACTATGTCTCGGTAAGGATTAGATTACAATTGCCGGTCTACAAAACGAAATAAAATGACAAAATCTAATCACAACGAAACGCCAGTTTATTTCAAATGTTTTCCAGGAAGTTTCGTTCAAAAATCTATTCGTTTGATCACGAAACCCTGAGATGATATTTCGGAAACCATTAACGAAGAAATGGAGAGAGAGAGAGAAAGAGAGAGAGAGAGAGAGAGAGAGGGGAGAGACAGAGAGAGAGAGAGACTTTTCTATAGGCCAAAGTCCATCATCTCAACATAAGCTTCTCTGCATAGGGAGGTAAGATTGCCGCCACCTTTGGCCTCTGCTCTAAATCGGAACTATTAATAATGAAATAAGAGTCTCAACAAAAGGTCTCAGGAAGGATGGATTAGCTTACAAAACGAAATAAAATGAGAAAATTTAATCAATAAAATAGCCATATTTGAATCAGGGTTTTTCCCAGAAAGTTTCGTTCAAAAATCTATTCGTTTAATCATGAAACTCCCGAAATGGTGTTTTCTTTTGTTAATATGATATTCATTTCCATTTGCTTCTTTTCATTACTTATATCAATCTTATCATTTATCTCTCTTACTACACTTGTGTATTAAGTTCTACTTATAATGTATTTCACACAGTAACATTCTCTGAAATATTTAGAAAATATTCTCATATTTTCTTCTCTTTCTCTTGTACCCTAGAAAAGAGAGAGAGAGAGAGAGAGAGAGAGAGAGAGAGAGAGAGAGAGAGAGAGAGATAGTAAGGAAGAGGTAGTGAGAGAAGTAGTGAGAAAAAAATAGTAAGAGGTGGTGAAAAAGATGTGGGGTTGCAGACACCACAAGAAACTATTAATGTTGAGTGGGTCTCGAACCCCAGTCCGGCATATTGCTAGGCAGTTGTTAATGAGGAGTCATCTTATATGCTTAGAAAAATCCCCCTGATTCTTATCTTAAGGAGACTTGTTTTAAACTTAGTAATGAGAGAGAGAGAGAGAGAG
>NW_027169683.1:10000-20000 GCF_036898095.1 Palaemon carinicauda | reverse complement strand
ATTTACACTACATACAAATTTAAATTTATCAGTTTATAAATTCAACATTTCAGATGTTTTACTCCGGCTTTCCACAGCAGCCTTTCTTTTAGGCCTCTCAGAAGCTGGTGATAATTTGTCCATGTTGTGCAAATCATTTGACTTGTCCACATCATCATCTAAAGAAAGATAAGGTATCAGATTATTAACATGGAGTTTACAAACTTGTCTGGTACGGCCTTTGAAAACTCTTGCATGCGTAGTTTCCCCAATATCATTTGTGAAAGTTTCCTTTATTCGACCTAGAGGATAGTTGTTAATCTTCGTATTATCTTCCTTAATTAAAACAATGTCACCTGGTTTTAGAGGATGATGAGTTACAGGGAGATATCTACCCTTTCTATCAACCGCCTGGCTTAAAAGGGTCTGCAAAAACTCATGATGGTAAATATCTAAAAGTTTACTCCTAATTTTAGACAACTGTTCAAATTCATTAGTAGTTCTACAAGGAACAAATTCTTTATCCTCAGGTAAAGGTGATAAATCTGGAATGATATTGAGGGAAGAAAGCTCATACCCTCTTATTAACATTTCGGGAGTTATTGGTTCAGGAAGGTCTTCCGCTGCACTATCCCTAAGAGTCTCTTTAAAAGATATTGGCCGTTTGTTTACCAAGTGGACAACTTGACATACAGTAAACTCAAAATCAAAGAAAGAAAGGATATTGTTCTTGATGGACCCATATAGAAGCCTCTTTGTTAACTTGACACAAACCTCGACCATGGAGCCTAACTGACTACACCCTTTAAAATACTGTTGAAAAGTCAAAGGTTTAACACCTCTCTCCTCAAAATACAATTGAGTGTGGGGATCATTCAAAAATGAAGTTATAACATTAGCTCCTGCAACTATTTGTGACCCTAGGTCACTAATGCACAACTGTGGAATGCCAAATTCGAAGCAATGAATAGAAAATGCCCTAAGAAAATCAGGCACACTAAGTGTTCTGCAAATTTTCAAATTAACTGCACGAGACCAAGTGCAAGTAAAACATAATAGCCATACCTTAATATTTTCTTTCTCCAGCTTAACTGTAAAAGGACCAATATAATCAACGAAAATATTGCCGAAAGGTACAGCTGGTGGGTCTTCCCTGAATTCCCTGTAACAATTTTGATTTAAATTAACAGGTCTTGCGTTAAATCTTTTGCAGTGAACACATTGCCTCAGAATCTTTTTTACCAATGAAAAATTTCTAGGAATAAAATAGTGTCTTCTGAGTTCAGCGAGAACAGCATAGCACCCAGAATGAGCTAATTTATGATGAATATCAAGTATAATTAACTTAGTCAAATGGCTGTCCCTAGATAATAGAATAGGAAATTTTTTCTCATTCTTAAATTTGCTCTTCACCCTCAAAATGCCATCGTTATCAACAAACACATTCAACTGAGAAACTATACCTGGTATATCCTTTACTGCAGTAAAGTCTTTGGAAAAATGTTCTAAAACATCAGCAAAGTGATTTTGTTGATCATATAAAATCAAATGGACAATAGCTAAAGAGAAAAAATTCTTTTCTTGTACCTTAACTTCCCTTCTCACTTTAGCTTTCCATTTGTATATGCATATTATACACCGACGGTACAGCAAAACCAGTCTTCTGAAATCTGAAAAATCTGAAATATTAACCAAGCATTCTCTCTTAACTAAAGGAACATTAGAAATATTCAAGTAATTTCCTGAAAGATAACCCTCTTTAGGAATAGTGAACTGCATGTCAGGTGCCCGAATATTAGTCAGGTCCGGGCCTGAAAGAAAACAAGATTTCATCAACAATTTATATGATGTGCACCTGGTTACCATATCTGCAGGATTTTCCTTGCCATTAATAAACCCAAATTGAACCGGATATGTTTCACAAAGTTTTTGTATGCTATAGATTCTGTTCATTACAAAAGTAGAACATTGGTTCATTTTCTTAAGTTGAAGAGAAGAACTTATTAACCATTGCAGGGCACAAGAAGAATCTGAAAAAAGACAAATCTTTGTCACCTTTATAGGTTTTATGCAACTGGGACCAGCAAGATCCAAATAAAGATCAATAGATTGCTCAACTCCTAAATTAATGGCGTGGATCTCTAAAGATGGTATGGATTTACCTTTCAATTGGGTATTAACCAACCGATTTTTAGCATTAACAAAGGTAAGTTTGCCAGACTCAACATTCAGTAGATAAATGACACACCCATATATGTCACAACTGGCATCGGTAAAAACAATTATATTATACTCACCATCCCTTCGACCCACAAACCGAGTTACTTTGAGAGGGGGCGATGAATTACATTGCCTACAGATATTCCTCCAGTCTTTGAGCTGTTGACTGTTAAGAGTCTGATCCCAATTCAAACCCTTTTGACACTGCAAATTATGCATATAAAGCCTACATCGGTTAAATAAAGGCAAGTTGAAACCAAAAATGTCAAACTGGGAGGCAATGGACCTAAGAATTAATCTTTTAGTGTTAGCTCCTGGGTCAAGGTTAATTGGCCTAGTGAAAATATCATCCGAAAGTCTATCCCATTCAAGCCCAAACAATTTATTGACTTCAGGAGTAAGAACTGACTGATCTATGTCAGACTGCAGATCAATATCATTGGTTATCAGCTGCTGCGTTTCAAATTTAAAGGGTCTGAATATGTCATCTAACTGCTTATAGGCCCATCTTAGGTCATCAGAGCTGTTCATGGTAATAGCACCATTATCCATATATATTAAGGCATAAATAAGTTTCTTCAGTTCATCAATCCTTGAATCATTACTGGAAGTTAAAATTAACATAAAATATAATGAAGTCATCAAAAGAAATGGGCTACACCGAAGTCCAAATGAAAGCCTGACATTTTTATAAGCAACGGGAGTGTAATCACCTGCGCTAACATTCCGAAACCAAAAGAACAATAGTCTAGACTGATCAATTTCACTTAAAGCCAACATATTGAAAGCTTTTTTCAAATCAAAAATTAAAATTTTTTCATCAAACCTAATATTAAGAAATGCAGATGAAAGCTTTTGATTTAGGTTAGGCCCAGCATACATACATTGATTATGAGACAATGACAGTTTCTTATAGGATTCCTGCAAATTAGAAAGAAACACTATGCGACATTTCGTAGTTTCCCTTTCTGGCTTAAAAACTGGCATATGAGGTAAGAATGAATAGTTAGGGTATTCAGCCTTAAATACTTCCAAGTCAAAAATTGGTTCAATAATTCCCATATCTAATTGCTCCTTTATGCAGTTATCCACCAACTGCAAGGAACCTTTCTTACGAAGTAATTTTTTAAAATTAGATTGAAGAATAGCCTTGGAAAGAGACTCATTTCTCGAAAGAAGGTGTGATACCTTCCCATTCCATAACAAGGGAACAACTATACGTCCATCACTTCTCGTGTGCAAATTTCTTAAAGTGTAATCCACGAGAGAGTTATTGAGCTGATTAGATTCATCACTGTAAACTTTCTGATCATAGTTCAAATAAAATTGGCTCTCCATATTCAGGATTTGATCAGTTGCTTCTTGCAGTTTCCTATCAATAATAGTTCCTTTATCTGAAAGTACAGTGAATGAACAATTTGTCGTCATGTCATTGAGCTCGTTAAATTCATCATTAATAGATACAGTAGTAGCTAGGAAATAAGAATGGCAAGGAATATTATAATATGCACCTTTTTCAGCATTAGAATTTTCGCCCCTTAGTGGTTTCGAGGCTAAACTATCTTTACCATTAAGTGAAGTAAGATTAATTAGGAACCTATCAACATTCCCCATAAGCATTATTCCTAAAGTAGTCTCAATATACACAGACGAATTAGGACTCCCTATCACTACATCTTTTCCCAAAAGACAATGTGAAAAATCTACTCCTAACAAAAGCTGAATGTCATCAATGCCCTGAGAACTGGCTGATAAAAGCTTGTCAGCAAATAAAAAATTTTTACTCTGCATTACACTAACTACCTGACCAAGACAAGGTAAATTTAATTGCAGGTTTATAGAGGGTACAACTAAAGCAGAAATAGCAAAGATTTCATTCCCCAGCTTTATAGGAACTTCAACAAGACTAGTAGAATATTCCTTTTGACCATTAAACCCTTTCACAGTAAGTTTAACATTGCTAGTCAAAGACTTTAAATTACAAGAGGAAGCTAACTTGCTAGATATAAAAGTATTTTGTGACCCTGAATCCTTAAGACCCCTGTAAAGCTTATTTTGACCATTTACACAAAATGTGAAAGTAGGGAGAACTGAACCTGTGGTAACATTTGGCAATACTGCTATCCCACTGCTTGCTTCCTTGGAAGACTCTTCTTTACTATTACACCTGTCAGGACTAAGTTTCCCACAAAGATACTCCATGTGATACTGCGAACAATGTGAACAGGGTCTTCGAAATCTGAACTTGCATGCTTTAGTGAAATGATTGAAATTACCACATTTTACACAACCTTTATGCAAATTTAATAAAGAAATTTTATCAGAAGGGGTAGCATACTTAGTACACTTATAACTTAAATGATCATTGTCAGAAATACCGACCTTGGAACAAAAATTACAAGCTTTGACGGGAACAGTCTTAGTTTTAAGAGCCATGGCACTAGTCTTTTCCTGTAATGGCTTTGAATGAGTTACAACTTTATCCCTGACAGACAATTTACCTTTCGTCTGACCCTGTTCATACCTTTCACATGCTGTAAAGAAATTATCTACAATTTGCTGAAATGATGGATGAGTCACATTAGTGATATGAACCAGATGAGACTTAAATCTATCATTCATTGCAGACCAAACAAAATATCTAACAACCTCCTCAACATCAATATGCAAATATTTGATATTTTCGACTATATTTCTAAGTTCTGAAAAGAAGACAAAAGGGTCCTCTCCTTCTTTGAGATTTAGACAAGTTAATTTCTTAATTACAGCCGATTTTCGTAATTCAGTCGAGGCAAATGCCTTAGTCAATAAGTCTTTGGCATCGTTGTAACTTTGTTTGTCGGCCTCCAATGAGCCAAGTAAACATTTAGCCCTACCTTCTACTTGTTGTTTCAAAAGTAAGAGCAAGTCCCTGTCTGGATAATTAAAACTTTGGGTCGTGGTTTCAAATTCTCTAATGAATTTCAAAAAATCCTCCCCTTCCTTACTTTGGAATTTGGGTAGAGGGGCAGTGGGTTGCCTCAAAAGACTCCTAGCAATATCAGTAGTTAATGAAAGTTGAGGGCTTCCAGCACTTACACTTACATCCAACAAAGGCAAAATACCTGAAATCTTATCATGGTAAGATTGACATGCTGAAAGCTCAGCTTCCAAATCCTCCTCTTTAAATTCCCCTGAAAATTTTAGAATCTGTATTTTAGAATCCAAATCACTTAATCGCTTCCTATAATCCAGGAGAACGCCTCGTTCAGATACTTTAGCAGTATTTTCTAATGAAGGGTACTGCGAGGAACGGTTGGCACAATCTGTAACCTTCTTCCTAATAATCTTACGCTGACCAATTAGCACTACCAATTCAGCCATTATGACTACAAAAACAGGCACCAAAATATATAAAAAGTATGATTAATACAATACACAACTACAAATAAACAAACAAGCACCAATATATATATAATAAGTATATTAATGCAATACACAACGAAAATTTTCTAAACAAAACAGTAAACACCACTTATTACAAATAACGTTATTACGAAGCAAAAAGCTCAAAATAACGCGAGAAAATAGGATCACTCAAATACGCACTAATTATTCGCAAAGGGATAAACAAAATATGAACCGCATAAATGGTTAACAAAGAACTTTAAATCAATTGCCAAGTAAACAAAAAACTCTCTTACGGAATCGAAAAAATGGTATACTAAACTCTTCTTGAACAGCAAAAAATCGATTAAAGAAATAAGCAAATTATAACAACCCCTTCCAGGAAGAAACCTCGAACACACCGCAATTCACGTTATGTATCACGTACCTAACCTATAATGCTAAATCCTGTCACGGTCGCCATACGCTGAATTTTAATTTACAAACACCAGGAATTAAATAAGGATAATTAAAATGTGAAAAAAATTAAGTAATTTAATGTATTTGATAAATATCCTAATTCATCCAGTTGCTGATGCGGCAGCTAATACACAAAGTTGAACATCGTGAGGCAAGGGGGAACCGCAATAATTCAGCTTCTTCCAAATACCTTAAATATTACCAAATGTCAAATTACATACTACACAACGATCATAAAAATACATGTAAAAATCAGATTATTATGTGAAGCACGTTATAACACTTGACAAGTTGCATACCTTGGAAATCTTATGTAAATAAATATAAACCCATAGTCCAAACTGGAGTCCACGAAGTAAAATTCATGATATCCCTTTAAAGGGTACGAAGTCGTTACAAAACTGAAAAGGGTACGAACTCGTTACTAAATTGAAAGGTATGAAAAAATATAACATTGAAAAAAGTAAGCGATGATAATTGGAAGTCAAATTTAAATGGGATGGCATTATCCCTCTAAATGATTTCGGACTGACATAAAAAAACTCCCCCTGAGTTTTACAGACCCACCGATATCATCCTGGGACGAAGGCGAAGTACGTGTAGAGATGGGTTGCGATGAAAGAAAGCTTCTTCCTGGTCGGGATTACACAGAAGTTTACATGGCGATAATACTCTTCGTCACTTCAAAGGACATGTAGAAAAAGTTCTTGTCACGTTAACTGTGTAGCTGTACAAAGTGTATTCTTATATCAAGAATAGGAGCTCGAGTTACAAGACCCTTAGCGATGGAATGCTCCTTCGTAACTGCCTTAAAGTTTCCGTCAACCTCAGGAAGAAAGCAAAGCATTAGTGGCTGGTTAGGTTAAAACCAGAAACGGCCGCAGGAAGGCAGTGAGCTGTTAACAACCAAGGGGGTAGTTAAATACTTGAAACTAAGCTAACTGCCTTCCAGTGACCATGCTACTTTAAACAAAATATAATATAAAACAAAATATGATATAATATAATATATAATAAAGAAAATACCGTTTCTGGTTTTAACCTAACCAGCCACTAATGCTTTGCTTTCTTCCTGAGGTTGACGGAAACTTTAAGGCAGTTACGAAGGAGCATTCCATCGCTAAGGGTCTTGTAACTCGAGCTCCTATTCTTGATATAAGAATACACTTTGTACAGCTACACAGTTAACGTGACAAGAACTTTTTCTACATGTCCTTTGAAGTGACGAAGAGTATTATCGCCATGTAAACTTCTGTGTAATCCCGACCAGGAAGAAGCTTTCTTTCATCGCAACCCATCTCTACACGTACTTCGCCTTCGTCCCAGGATGATATCGGTGGGTCTGTAAAACTCAGGGGGAGTTTTTTTATGTCAGTCCGAAATCATTTAGAGGGATAATGCCATCCCATTTAAATTTGACTTCCAATTATCATCGCTTACTTTTTTCAATGTTATATTTTTTCATACCTTTCAATTTAGTAACGAGTTCGTACCCTTTTCAGTTTTGTAACGACTTCGTACCCTTTAAAGGGATATCATGAATTTTACTTCGTGGACTCCAGTTTGGACTATGGGTTTATATTTATTTACATAAGATTTCCAAGGTATGCAACTTGTCAAGTGTTATAACGTGCTTCACATAATAATCTGATTTTTACATGTATTTTTATGATCGTTGTGTAGTATGTAATTTGACATTTGGTAATATTTAAGGTATTTGGAAGAAGCTGAATTATTGCGGTTCCCCCTTGCCTCACGATGTTCAACTTTGTGTATTAGCTGCCGCATCAGCAACTGGATGAATTAGGATATTTATCAAATACATTAAATTACTTAATTTTTTTCACATTTTAATTATCCTTATTTAATTCCTGGTGTTTGTAAATTAAAATTCAGCGTATGGCGACCGTGACAGGATAGTTGTTAATCTTCGTATTATCTTCCTTAATTAAAACAATGTCACCTGGTTTTAGAGGATGATGAGTTACAGGGAGATATCTACCCTTTCTATCAACCGCCTGGCTTAAAAGGGTCTGCAAAAACTCATGATGGTAAATATCTAAAAGTTTACTCCTAATTTTAGACAACTGTTCAAATTCATTAGTAGTTCTACAAGGAACAAATTCTTTATCCTCAGGTAAAGGTGATAAATCTGGAATGATATTGAGGGAAGAAAGCTCATACCCTCTTATTAACATTTCGGGAGTTATTGGTTCAGGAAGGTCTTCCGCTGCACTATCCCTAAGAGTCTCTTTAAAAGATATTGGCCGTTTGTTTACCAAGTGGACAACTTGACATACAGTAAACTCAAAATCAAAGAAAGAAAGGATATTGTTCTTGATGGACCCATATAGAAGCCTCTTTGTTAACTTGACACAAACCTCGACCATGGAGCCTAACTGACTACACCCTTTAAAATACTGTTGAAAAGTCAAAGGTTTAACACCTCTCTCCTCAAAATACAATTGAGTGTGGGGATCATTCAAAAATGAAGTTATAACATTAGCTCCTGCAACTATTTGTGACCCTAGGTCACTAATGCACAACTGTGGAATGCCAAATTCGAAGCAATGAATAGAAAATGCCCTAAGAAAATCAGGCACACTAAGTGTTCTGCAAATTTTCAAATTAACTGCACGAGACCAAGTGCAAGTAAAACATAATAGCCATACCTTAATATTTTCTTTCTCCAGCTTAACTGTAAAAGGACCAATATAATCAACGAAAATATTGCCGAAAGGTACAGCTGGTGGGTCTTCCCTGAATTCCCTGTAACAATTTTGATTTAAATTAACAGGTCTTGCGTTAAATCTTTTGCAGTGAACACATTGCCTCAGAATCTTTTTTACCAATGAAAAATTTCTAGGAATAAAATAGTGTCTTCTGAGTTCAGCGAGAACAGCATAGCACCCAGAATGAGCTAATTTATGATGAATATCAAGTATAATTAACTTAGTCAAATGGCTGTCCCTAGATAATAGAATAGGAAATTTTTTCTCATTCTTAAATTTGCTCTTCACCCTCAAAATGCCATCGTTATCAACAAACACATTCAACTGAGAAACTATACCTGGTATATCCTTTACTGCAGTAAAGTCTTTGGAAAAATGTTCTAAAACATCAGCAAAGTGATTTTGTTGATCATATAAAATCAAATGGACAATAGCTAAAGAGAAAAAATTCTTTTCTTGTACCTTAACTTCCCTTCTCACTTTAGCTTTCCATTTGTATATGCATATTATACACCGACGGTACAGCAAAACCAGTCTTCTGAAATCTGAAAAATCTGAAATATTAACCAAGCATTCTCTCTTAACTAAAGGAACATTAGAAATATTCAAGTAATTTCCTGAAAGATAACCCTCTTTAGGAATAGTGAACTGCATGTCAGGTGCCCGAATATTAGTCAGGTCCGGGCCTGAAAGAAAACAAGATTTCATCAACAATTTATATGATGTGCACCTGGTTACCATATCTGCAGGATTTTCCTTGCCATTAATAAACCCAAATTGAACCGGATATGTTTCACAAAGTTTTTGTATGCTATAGATTCTGTTCATTACAAAAGTAGAACATTGGTTCATTTTCTTAAGTTGAAGAGAAGAACTTATTAACCATTGCAGGGCACAAGAAGAATCTGAAAAAAGACAAATCTTTGTCACCTTTATAGGTTTTATGCAACTGGGACCAGCAAGATCCAAATAAAGATCAATAGATTGCTCAACTCCTAAATTAATGGCGTGGATCTCTAAAGATGGTATGGATTTACCTTTCAATTGGGTATTAACCAACCGATTTTTAGCATTAACAAAGGTAAGTTTGCCAGACTCAACATTCAGTAGATAAATGACACACCCATATATGTCACAACTGGCATCGGTAAAAACAATTATATTATACTCACCATCCCTTCGACCCACAAACCGAGTTACTTTGAGAGGGGGCGATGAATTAC
>NW_027169681.1:22500-25000 GCF_036898095.1 Palaemon carinicauda | reverse complement strand
GCAGAATGTATTCTGTAGAATATTCATCTTTTTATAACTCACTCAGCAGAATGTATTCTGTAGAATTTTCATCTTTTTATACCTCTTTCTGGAGAATATATTTTGTAGAATATTCATCTTTTTATAACTCACTCTGCAGAATGTATTCTGTAGAATATTCATCTTTTTATAACACTCTGCAGAATTTATTCTGTAGAATATTAATCTTTCTTATACCTGCCTCTGTAGAATGTATTCTGTAGAATATTAATCTGTTTAATACCTCTTTCGCAGAATGTATTCTGTATAATATTCATCTATTTATGCCTCTTTCTGCAGAATGTATCCTGCAGAATTTTTTTTTTTTTTTTTTTTTTTTTTTTTTTTTTTTTTTTTTTTTTTAAACCAGAGACCCGGACAATAATGAGGCCCTGGTCTTTGCGAATTGGCCATTTCGTCTCATATTGACTAAACATTCTTTGAAAGTCATCATCATCATCATCTCCTCCTAGGCCTATTAACTCAAAGGGCCTCGGTTAGATTTCCCCAGTCGTCTCTTATCTTAAGCTTTCAATTCAATACTTCTCCATTCATCATCTCCTACTTCATGCTTCATAGTCCTCATCCATGTAAGCCTGGGTCTTTTAACTCTACCAGTACCTTGTGGAGCCGAGTTAAACGTTTGGTGAACTAATCTATCTTGGGGAGTGCGAAGAGCATGTTCAAACCATCTCCATCTACCCCTCATTATGATCTCATCCACATATGACACTCGAGTAATCTCTCTTATAGTTATTAGTTGCAATTTATTGTTAGTTGCAATTTGCAATTTATTGTCAGTTACAATTTGCAATTTATTGTTAGTTGCAATTTGCAATTTATTGTCAGTTACAATTTGCAATTTATTGTTAGTTGCAATTTGCAATTTATTGTCAGTTACAATTTGCAATTTATTGTTAGTTGCAATTTGCAACTTTTGTCAGTTAAAATTTAATGCAACTTATTGTCACTTGCAATTTGCAACTTGTCGATTACAATTTGCAATTATTGTCAGTTGCAATTTGCAACTTTTGACAGTTACAATTTGCAACTTATTGTTAGCTGTAATTTGCAACTCATTGTCAGTTGCACTTAGCAATTTATTCTCAGTTGCTATTTGCAACTTCTTATCAATTGCAATAGTCTGTGAAGGTTTATGGCAAATATCATCAACGATTTAAAATATTCTTTAGTTCATATACTCTCCAAAATAATGATTTATAGCCCCGTGCAACCGACAGCTAAGGCCAGTAGCAAGGTTCAAAAGATAGCCCGCTCCTTTTCCATCAAGTTTTAGAACAATTGACGGGGTTTGACTGAGTGTCATCAATTTCCTCCCCAAAGTGAGAGCTGAACAATTCAAGGATAAGCGGTAGTTTTTATTTATCTAGAGTGTTTTCTAGCCATGGAGGCTTGCAGTAGTCTGGAACTTGAGTCCTCTAGAAATAGGAGACTCAAAATACTATATTCTACATAGAGGCTGGAGGAATCGAATTCCCCTTGAAGGGGGAGAGATTGGTCAACAACAATTATTGATTTCTGGAAAAAGAGGGGAATTCTTGAACTACCGTCGTTTGGCGGAAGAGGGGAGACTCGAATGATGTCCTCGGGTGGTGGAAGGGGGTGAGGGGAGGTCCAAACTACTTCCTTTTGGTAGATAAGGAAACCCCTGACTCGACAGAATACAGTAGTGGAGGGGGGGGGGTGATAAATCGAACTACTTTTCCCCTTGTAGTGGAAAGGAAACTCTTATTGCCGGCTTCTGGTAGAAGATGGAAAACTCGACCTACCCTCTGATAGAAGATGCAAAACTCCACCTACCCTCTGACAGGAAAGGCAAAACTCGACCTACCCTCTGATAGAAGATACAAAACTCGACCTACCCTCTGATAGAAGATGCAAAACTCCACCTACCCTCTGATAGAAGATAGAAAACTCGACCTACCCTCTAACAGAAGATACAAAACTCCACCTACCCTCTGATAGAAGATGCAAAACTCCACCTACCCTCTGACAGGAAAGGCAAAACTCGACCTACCCTCTGATAGAAGATACAAAACTCGACCTACCCTCTGATAGAAGATGCAAAACTCCACCTACCCTTTGATAGAAGATAGAAAACTCGACCTACCCTCTGATAGAAGATACAAAACTCGACCTACCCTCTGATAGAAGATGCAAAACTCCACCTACCCTCTGATAGAAGATAGAAAACTCCACCTACCCTCTGATAGAAGATGCAAAACTCCACTTACCCTCTGATAGAAAATGCAAAACTCGACTTACCCTCTGATAGAAGATGCAAAACTCGACTTACCCTCTGATAGAAAATGCAAAAGTCCACCTACCCTCTGATAGGAAATGCAAAACTCGACCTACCCTCTGATAGAAGATGCAAAACTCGACCTCCCCTCTGATAGAAGATGGAAAACTCTACCTACCCTCTGATAGAAGATGCAAAACTCAACCTACCCTCTGATAG
>NW_027169681.1:0-7500 GCF_036898095.1 Palaemon carinicauda | reverse complement strand
GGCCATTCATGAATGGCAGAGGCAAGGGACAGTGACATTGCCCTGGCATGCAGGACAATGCCCTAGAGACTGACCGTAGACCAAGCCCCCTCTCCACCCAGGCTACGACCAAGGAGGGCCAGGCAATGGCTGCTGATGTGACTCAGCTGGTAGACCTATGGGCTCCCCCCAAAGCCCCCATCCATAGCTCACAAGGATGGTGAGGCTGCAGCGACCAAAGGAACTAACGAGTTTTGGCAGGACTCGAACCCCAGTCTGGGGTTCACCAGTCAGGGATGTTACCCCCTGTTTGTGTGTGTGTGTGTTTGTTTTGTGAACAGCTTTACTGGCCACAATTTTAATCGTAGAGTGATGTAACTTGCAGGGATTAACTCTTATGTAAAAAGCTAGGAATAATGAAATTTTGGAAGGTCAAGGTCAAAGGTTAAGGGTCACGGTCAAGCAAAAATGTCCAGTTCACATAATCAGCCATAAGTTTGGATACACAGAGACTTCAAACTTAGTTCATATTTGAGTGTTAGGAAAACCCACGCAAATTGATACATGTTAAGGTCAAAAGGTCAAGGTCAAGGTCAAGAAATAAGCTGCTGTGGCGGAGGTCTGTTGCTCTACTGAGTGCCCCTCTACTATTACTTTTTTTATTATTTTTTTTTTCATTTTCTATTCCTCTTTCTTATTTCCCTGACCTAATTAATACTTGGAGAAATGCATTCTCTGTATATATGAAAAAATTATATTAATAATTATAATAATAATATAATATAAAAATCCAGATACATATTATTCGCTTTGAATTAATTTCTATAACGTTTTCATTCTTTAATATTTGGATTTTAAATTTTTTCTGATACAGACAACCCTGGAAAAATATATTCGTATATATACAAATTGATACTAATTATAATAATAATAACACAAGATAGTTATAAAATAAACAATTGTTATTAACTTTGTATATACAAATTTCATTTGCTTTTTATTAATATTTTATTTTCTAAATTAACATAAGTTGCCATTCACATCAGTATATGCATTTAAAAAGAAATATTAATATATATGCAAAATAACTATGACACTAACATTTAATAACTGGTTATTAATCCTCCCTGAAACGTTAATAACACGGGAAATAGAAATGTAAATTCACCCAGAGCTTACATTTGACATTTAAAAAAGTAGATGTTTTATTAAAGCGGACTTATTAGAATATTCCTACGGAAATTAGACTCGCCAGCCAGATCATTCGAGGGAATGGGTGGATTAAATCTAAGGGAATTGCGCGCCATGTTTCATTTGTTTATTAAACTTTTTTTTTTTTTTTTTTTTCGGAAGTAATGGTTAAATACATGTACTGTATTTAGGCGAAATATTATATCGCGGTTATTGTCTCTCTCTCTCTCTCTCCTCTCTCTCCTCTCTCTCTCTCCTCTCTCTCTCTCTCTCTCTCTCTCTTTTTTTCGGAAGTAATGGTTAAATACATGTACTGTATTTAGGCGAAATATTATATCGCGGTTATTGTCTCTCTCTCTCTCTCTCTCTCTCTCTCTCTCTCTCTCTCTCTCTCTCTCTCTCTCTCTCTCTCTCTCTCTCTTTTTTCGGAAGTAATGGTTTAAATTACATGTACTGTATTTAGGCGAAATATTATATCGTGTTTATTGTTCCCTCTCTCTCTCTCTCTCTCTCTCTCTCTCTCTCTCTCTCTCTCTCTCCTCTCTCTCTCTCTCTCTCTCTCTCCAGTAAATATATACCCGGGATATGTTCCAACGAATCGTAAACTGGTGAGAAGAGAAAGTTGCTGATCGGGTTAGCGAGAGAGAGAGAGAGAGAGAGAGAGAGAGAGAGAGGAGAGAGAGAGAGAGAGAGAGATCCAACTCCCCCCTACCCCCCTCTTTGGGTACAAGGAACGTTGGTTTTATTATTATTACTTCCGGCAACGAAGTAGGGGGGAGGTTATGTTTTACCCCCCTGTGTTGTTTGTGTGTTTGTTTGCTTGTGAAGAAACTTCCTGGCCACAATGTTTATGTTGAGACGTAGAAGTAATTCGATTTTTTAAATTCTAGATCAAAGGTCAAGGTCAAGGAAAAGGTTGAAAAATAAGCTGCCGTGGCGGAGGTCACAATTTTACTCGTCGATTATTTTGAATCAAAGGTCAAGGTCAAGGAAGAAAGGTCGAAAAATAAGCTGCCACAATTTTACTCATAGATTATTGAAACTTTGAGGGATTAATTGCTATGTTTAGACATCGAAGTGGTTCAATTTTGATGTTTTTTTAGGTCAAAGGTCAAGGTCATAGTCGAGCGAGAAGGTCGAAAAATAAGCTGCCGTGGCGGAGGTCACAATTTTTACTCATAGAGGTATTGAAACTTTCAGGGGATTACTTGCTATGTTTAGACATCGAAGTTGATTAAATTTTGAAACTCCTATGTCAAAGGTCAAGGTTTAGGTCGAGCAAAAGGGCCCTACCGAATTAACCCTAACCACAGACTCCAAATACGCCTACGATCTAAATTGATTCTGGGAAAGGCAATCTGGTTTTGAGAAATAAGTTGCCGTTGGCGGAGGTCTGTAGGACTTTTCTAGTTTTATTTATTTTTTTATTAATATTACTATTTTTATTATTATGATTTGATAGTGATTATGATTATTATTAACATATTATTAAAACTTGATTATCACTTTCATTATTCACTAGTATATGTGACCCGTCAAAAATGACGGTGAAATATTTAGATAGATATGCACATACGCACGCACACACATAGATTCAACCCTTCCTACCCCCTCCCCCTTTCCTAACTACAACACGGTAGTTTTGGGCAATTTGTGGGTGAAACAGCGCCGTCTATAAACAGTCCCAATCATATATAAACTAGAAAAAGCACTTGGTAGAGCGCATACCTTCGCCTATATCACGTTATCACATGATGCAATTGAATTATGCACATTTTGGCACATTTTGACATTAGTTTCGTCCAAATCGGGATAAAAATTCACCATGATATATTAAAAAAGATGTCTTTTTATATTTTTCGTGACCTCAACCTTGACCTTTGATCCAATTGCTCCCAAAATCTAATCAAATCATCCTTGGACCATGGCCAATCGTATCTACCAAATGTCATGTGATTCGATCTAATATTTTTTGAGTTATGTGAACCACAAACTCAGACAGATATACAAACAAACAAACGCCTATCAAAACATAACCTTCACAACAATGTTGGTGAAGGTAATATTAACTTTCCGACCCCTAACATAGTCTCCGAGTTGGAATACATGGAGAAAACATGTCGCGAAAACCACGAAACAGCAACATTTCTAATTCACAACGAAGAGAACGAATCGTGTAAACACAAGAAGCGTCCTAGTTACGACCGAATTTCCGAGCTGTTTACAGCAACGTACAAAGAGAACGAGCCTCGAAAACAATAGCTCGAGCTACTGCTCCCGGGATTTCAGAAGTCGTCTGCTGTTTTTCGGTGAATGACAACGCAGAGAGAACGCTCCCGGGGGAAACAAATACTAAGCTCGCTGGAATGGTTTCAATTGTGTTTGGGGAAATGTCGTCTGCTAATGCAGAGCCGAGACCCATCGGCCCGTGTTCGCTTCGGCAAGAAATGCAATCACTTGAGTTGGAAATCTCTTTCCACCAGTTGGATGTTGCATAATCATTCAGAGAGAGAGAGAGAGAGAGAGAGGAGAGAGAGAGAGAGGGAGAGAGGAGAGAGAAGAGTGAGAGAGAGAGAGAGAGAGAGGATGCTGGAGGGATATTGGTACAAGAGAAGGAAAGGAAAGTCTATAAGATAGAGTAATGCTTCTCTTTGGCAATATCTATCTATCTATCTTATTATATCCATCTGTCTATCTATCCATCTATCTATATATCTATCTATCTATTTATCTATCTATTTATCCATCTGTCTATTTATCGATCTGTCTATTTATCTATCTATATTTATCCATCCATCTATTCTATCTATCTATCTATTTATCTATCTATCCATCTGTCTATTTATCCATCTATATCTATCTATCCATCTGTCTATTTATCCATCTATCCATCTATCTATCTATCTATCTATCCATCTGTCTATTTATCTATCTATCTATCCATCTGTCTATCTATCTATCTATCTATCTATCCATCTGTATTTATCCATCTATCTATCTATCTATCTATTCATCTGTCTATTTATCCATCTATCTATCTATCTATCTACTTATATATTCGTCTATATATATCTCTATCTATCTACTTATATATTCGTCATATATATCTCTATCTATCTCTATATCTATTCGTCGCTTATCTATTATCTATCTATCTATCTATCTACCTACATATCCATCCATCTATCTACCTACCTATCTATCAATCTACCCACCATATACACCAATTCACCTTCGATTCCCAATTCCCGAAATTCCCACCTCTTGCATAACCCAATAAGGAAGTAAAGAAATCTTCTTCCAATATATAGACCCGACTGAGAGAGAGAGAGAGAGAGAGAGAGAGAGAGAGACGAGAGAGTGAGAGATTACAGACCTTCTCCCCCTTCGATAATTCGGCTATAAAACCCCAGCTTCGATTATCCGATAATGACTCGTTTTTTCCCCCAATTATTCACAACCGGACGTCTTTCTCGATGAACCGGCCGTCCGGTGAAGCCCCACCCCCCCCCCCCCCCACCCCCCCCACCCCCCTAACCCTCCCACCCCCCTCCCTCCCCCCCACCTGAATAATTGCAGAGACGGACACCTGTGTGAGGATGAGGATAAGGATTAGGATTATGATTAGGGAAAGGATTATGATAAATATTAGGATAAGGAATAGGATTATGAATAGGGAAAGGATTATGATAAATATTAGGATAAGGAATAGGATTATGAATAGGGAAAGGATTATGATAAATATTAGGATAAGGAATAGGATTATGAATAGGGAAAGGATTATGATAAGTATTAGGATTATGATTAGGATTAGGATTAGGGAAAGGATTATGACAAGTATTAGGATGAGGATTAGGATTATGATTAGGGAAAGGATTATGATGAGTATTAGGATTATTGTAAGGATGTGAATTAGGGTTAAGGTAAGGATTAGGATAAGAATATGGATAAGGATAAGGATTAGGGTAAGGATTATAAGGATATAAATTTAGGATAATGATTGTGATAAAGGATTAGGATAAGGATTGTGATAAGAATATGGATAAGGATTGGGATATGAATAAGGTTATGATAAGGATATTGATAAGGATTAGGATAAAGATTATGATAAGGATTAGGATAAGGATTGTGATAAGAACATGGATAAGGATTAGGATTAGAACAAGGATTAGATAAGGATATGGATAAGGATTAGGATAAAGATTATGATAAGGATAAGGATTGTGATAAGAATATGGATAAGGATTAGGATATGAATAAGGATTATGATAAGGATATTGATAAGGATTAGGATAAAGATTATGTTATGATAAGGATTAGGCTAAGGATTGTGATAAGGATATGGATAAGGATTAGGATAAAGATTTATGATAAGGACATGGATAAGGATTAGGATAATGATTATGAGAAGGATTATGGTAAGGATTAGGATAAGAATATGGATTAGGAAAAGGACTACAATAAGGATTAGTATAAGGATTGTAATAAAGATGTGGATAAGGATTAGGATATGGATAAGGATTATGATAAGGGTTAGGATAAGGATTAGGATAATGATTATGATAAGGATATAAATAAAGATTATGATGAGGATTAGGATAAAGATTATGATAGGGATATGGATAAGAATTATGATAAGGATTAGGATAAGGGATATGGATAAGGATTAGATAAGGATATTGATAAGGATATTGATAAGGATTAGGATTAAAAATTATGATAAGGATTAGGATTATGATAAGGATAAGGATTAGGATAATGATATGGACGAGGATTATGATAAGGTTTAGGAAAAGGATTATGATAGGGATAAGGATTTTGATAAGATTTTGATAAGGATTAGATTATGGACTATGATAAGAATGATAAGATTTGGATAAGGGTTAGGATAAATATTAGGATAAGGATTAGGATAAGGATTATGGTATCCCAAAGTATTGATGAGAGAGAGAGAGAGAGAGAGAGGAGAGAGAGAGAGAGAGAGAGGAGAGAGAGAGAGAGAGAGAGAGAGGAGAGAGACCTTTAAGAAAGTCACTAAAAAGGTGTACCATAATATTACTATTAGAAAAACCCATACCAATTACAGATTATTGAGAGAGAGAGAGAGAGAGAGAGAGAGAGAGAGAGAGAGAGAGAGAGAGAGAGAGAGAGAGAGAGAGAGAGTATAACGATGCCAATTCTAGTGTCTTATTTGGTCAATTAAGATAAAGTAATAGATACCATAATTGACTTCATTTGTTTCTAATATCTTCTACAGTCCTTGAACCGTACGTCTGGCAGCACTGTTAATACCTGGCATCTTATCAATATTCATCATACGTCTGGCAACTTTGGTCCATTATGAAAAAGTATCGTACCTCTGGCCTTGTGTTATTGTGTAGTAAATTACATTTAGTTTCTATTGTTATTTTTTCATTGAATGTTTGAACCATTCTTCATTGTCTGGCATCGTACGTTTGATGGCAGTGTTGTTATCGTACATGCAGTTTTAATATGGGTTTTTTTATAATGCAGTTGGTATAGCTTTCGATATTTTATTCTTTTCATTTGGTGCCAGCTATTTTGTCCTGTATTCTAATCATATTGTTTTCAGTTTTATTCACCGTCATGTTCGCTTAAGTAACGTTATCATTCCATACTCCTATCATAGCTTTCTTCGTCTAGTTTCATTCGTTTGAGACTAATAATATCTTACAATATCTTATATGCGTGTTTATTTCATCATCGTGTCTTATACTTATTATAGAACTCAACCCTGTATCATACGATGACACGAGTTGCCAAGTATGTATATTTTATACTAAATCAGTAATATTTTGTTTCTTTCTAACAAAAAAAGATATAGATTTAGTTGGATTTCAAATTTGTTTAAAATTTAATTGAATTTAACTTTATATATAGTGAATTTTAATGGAATCAAGCTGTATATACTATGAAAAGTCCATTAAAATAATAATAAAATTCGGCAACTCTGATTTTACATTATTGCCAATGCGTCTCCCTCTTTGGGCAGCGCGTAAACCAGTAGAATTGGGATATCAGAATTTCAAATTTGTTTAAAATTTAATGAATCTAACTTTATATATAGTGAATTTTAATGGAATATAGCTGTATATACTATAAAAATCCATTAAAATAATAATAACGCTTGGCAACTCTGATTTTTACATTTATTGCCAATACGTCACCTCGTCTGGCAGCGCGTAAATTTGTTTAAATTTTAATGAAACTAAATTGAGATATAGCGAATTTTAATGGAATATATTTGTAGTTGTATATACTATAAAAATCCATTAAAATAATAACGCTTGGCAACTCTGATTTGACATT